>NW_026884880.1:0-59501 GCF_032173495.1 Musca vetustissima | reverse complement strand
ACTTCAGAAGACCATCTACAGCTAATGAAAACCTGTATGAGATATTCAAGCCAATAATGACCTGTAGAAGGGCTTCTGTCCATAAAAGGTTTTTTTTTTCTGTAGAGTACCTTTTAATTGTTGAAGTCCTGTAAGAGGTCTTCTATCCTTAGAAGATCTGCAGAAGGTGTTCTATCCATAGAAGATTTGCAGAAAGTTTTCTAGCCATGTAAGAGAGGTTGAAGATCTTCTAGCAAAGAAGAAAGCTTGAAGATCTTCTAGCCAAAGAAGACCTGCGGTATTCTAAACACAGAAGTCATGTAAAAAGTCAAGTATAACCAGTATAACTTCTTGCAGTTGTCGAAGATCTGTTGAGGGTCTTCGAGTTATAGAAGAACTATACAAGGTCTACTAGCAATTGACGACCTTTGCAAGGCCGCCCAGCCATCGAAGTTCTTTAAAGGGTCTTCTCTAGCCATCGAATATCATTAGAGGTCTTATATTTATAGAACACGTGACAATTGAAGACATGTATCAGGTTTTCTGTTAAAGGTATTTTAGTAATTCTGTGTTGAAGTTATTCAAGGTATAAAAGACCTTTTTCATATAGAATATCTGTAAAAAATCTTCTATTTATAGAAAAAGGGTTTCCGTCCATAGAAGTTCAGTAGAAGATCTTCTAGTCTCAGGAGGTCTGAAAAAGTACAGAAGTTGATCCAAAGAAGTTCCAATTTGTTTTTCTCTTAATTATTTAGCTTTTTGATAACTTATCTATGAAAGCTACCAAAGACCTAAAGGAAATCTTCCCGCTAAGAAGATCTGAAGAGGGTCTCTTGTAAAAGAGTCCCTGCAATTAAGGCCTGTGTAAGGATTTCTGGCTATTGAAGGCCCTGCTCAAAGTCTCTCTCTATTTACAAAAGATCTGAAGAAGACCTTCAGCTAGAGGGTCATCTAGCTATAGAGGGCCTGTAAAATGGATTATTTAGCAATTATATACGTGTAGAATATATATGAGACATGGAGAAAGGCCTATTCGTATAAATAACTTTTGGAAGCTCTTTATATACCGACCGTACCTAGCAGATCTGTAGAATCCTTCTAAAAACAGAAGGTATGAAATAGGTACAGAAGGTGTTCTATAGAAGTTCCACTTTTCGTTTGTCATGCAGTTTGCAACACCTCGGTGTAGATTTAGCCATGTCCGTGTTTTGAAATAACGATACAGATCGCAATATTTAAGATAAAGAGGATGTTTGGGCATTGCAAATGGAATATATGGGTCCACGTTTTGATATAGGCTCCCTTATAACAGTAACAGTCATTTGTCGGCATTTGTTGGTATTTCGGGAACATTTGAGCAAAAATTTGGTAGTTTGGGTTCTCATAGGATTGCAAATCTCCTTACCAAAATTTGGCGAAAATTAGCCCACATATAAAGGTATTGGGATTTGGGATTTTGTGCAGGTTTTTAGACCGAGTTGGCTGTAATTTTATATTTCTAGATTGTCTTTGAGTGTCAAATCATCCTACAAAAAGTATAAATTTTTTGGTATATCCTAGTCCAACCTGAGTGCCTGTAGGAAGATCCGATTTCAACATTTTAAATATCCACCTTATTGTGAAGTGTATAAAAAGTTCGGCAACGGAACTTAACGACTTGTTTTTAAAAAGTTTTCTAGCTATGCCATAAAAGTTATGCAAGGAACCTTAAAATTGATGACCGTACAATTCCTTGTTTTCTGTTCTATGCCTATCAATGTTGGTGTGTTGAAACCCGTTAATAAAAATTACCAAATTTTCTTGTTGTACACGTGTGTGTGGGTGTACGTGAATGTATATCAAATTTTGGTTACAAAATTAAATTATCACGTCGATGTATATGTGTGTGCTCTACTACCTCTGCATGTTGTTTCCATATTTAATAAAATTTTATTATAATTACGATATTCGGGTATGTTAATTTGCATTGTTGTGTTATCTGAAGAGTTTTGTGGTATTTTAATGTTAAAAGGGATCCTCCCAATTTTCAAATTATTTATTTATCAGGGTAATTAACATAGAACGAAGAAAATAACGGTTTGCCAAGTAATGTTCGCAGTTAATGATAATTATAGATTATGCGAGTTTTATGTGAGGGTTTTTGGTAAAAAAAATTTGAGGTTAGGTGGAAGAGGTCATTGCTATAGGGGGAAAAACAAAGTTTTTTCGATAATTTTCCAGATGAATACGAAATTAAAGGGAAATAATGATAGGAAGTTTTTATGTGAGGGTTCCGGAAAACACACGAGCTTATTTTCCAATACTTATCGATTATTATCGTTCAATCCCCAATGGAATTTGTTGTCTTTTTCAGACTAGAAGACGACATACCTGAAAATATAGGAAATAAAATAAAAAATTAAAATGGGAAAAATCAATGTTATTTTAACTATCAAAGATATTGGAAAAATATCGAAATTCATATTGAAATAAAAATGTATCCATAAATGTCCTTATCAAAGATTATTTTACAGAACGAATTAAAAAATCTATTAAATGAATTATTGTTATCGATAAATATTGAACAATTCGATAAGAAGAAATTTAAATTCTTTACTGTTATCGGTAATTATTGATATCAAAAAATCGATTATTTGATTCAGTGTTGTCGAAAAACCCCTTTGTAGAAGGCAAATTAATATTATTATTTAATATTATTTTTTACTAATACCGAAAAATTTATATCGATAATAAAAATTTCGATAAAAAATATATCTGACCATGGGAATACAGTATATTTGAAATGGATAATTTTTAGTTTTCGATAAAACAACAACAAATTGAGCACGGCTGGGATTTGAACCTTGGTTCCCATGGCATCTGTTGATGTCCGGCGCCTTAGCGTTCAAAGCCACCTCCTTATCTTCCTATGGTTACACAATATGCAGTTGCATACCATTGAAGAAAAATATTGTAGTCTGTATTGAAAAAAAGTCAGTCACTACAAGAAAAATCTGCTCTGAAAAGGAATGTTCTGGTCTGATGCCAAATGTCCGAACCTTGACACGGTTGAATTTAATTCGTAGATACAATTTCGCAACAATAGTCGACATAAATACAACTTTTCAAGTAAAGACATTTGTAAGCCACATTGCCAACGGCGAAATGTAGTATATGTGGTGGGAATGTAGTATCTATCCGGCTTTCCTTTTCATTGCAACTTCGATTATGTAGCTCCTCTCGAAAGAGAAATTAATAAAAAATAAATTTTCAAATTTCAAAAGATGTCCAATAAATTCACAGGTTTATCGATAAAAATGGGAATCGTGTATTTCAAAAACAAAAAAAAAGTCTATGCTAAATTCCAAACAAAATTTTTTGCGTAGACAAAATTCCCTCCACCTTAGTATGGAGGGAGGGTATATTAGTTTTGTTTTTCCTTTTTGTAACGCATCGAAATAATCATTTCCGACCCTATAAGGTACATATATTATTGATCAGCGTAAAATTCTATGACGATTTATAAATTTTGCATAGAGTCGTCTTTTGTCTGCAGCAGGCAGGTCAAGTTCGAAGATCGCTCCCATATAAGGGTACCCCCAAATTTTGGGGTATTTTTAGGTTCTTGAGCTCGTTTTTCAACGGAATTCGCTGAAATTTGGTACTCTGAGTTCTTTTTGAGGTAGCAAATCTCTTCACAAAACATTATAAATACAGGTCCATTTTTTCGGATAGCCCCCATACAAGGGTACACCCAATTTTGCGGTATTTTGAGGGTTATGATCGCATTTTTCGACCGAATTACCTGAAATTGGGTACTTTTAGTTCTTATTGGGTAGCAAATCTCTCTACTAAAATTATAAAAATAGGTAAATTTTTTCGGATAGCCCCATATAAGGGTACCCCCCAATTTTTGGTATTTTGAAGTTCTTGAGCGCGTTTTTCAACTGAATTCGCTGAAATTTGGTACTTTGAGTTCTTTTTGGGTAGCAAATCTCTTCACTAAAAATTATAAATACAGGTCCATTTTTTCGGATAGCACCTATATAAGGGTATCCCCAATGTTGCGGTATTTTGTGGGTTATGATCGCATTTTTCGACCGAATTCCCTTAAATTGGGCATTTTGAGTACTTATTGGGTAGAAAATCTCCCTACTAAAAATTATAAATATAGGCCAATTTTTTCAAATAGCCCCCATATAATTTTCGGTATTTTAGGATTCTTGGGCGCGTTTTATAACTGAATTCGCTGAAATTTCGTACATTACGTTATTTATTTTGGATTTGGATTTTATACTCTACCATACGTTATTAGTATCAGTCCAAGCTTTGGGGGTTTAAGATTTTAGGAAAAATTTTGAAATGTTTATTTTACAAGAAGAATTCCCTTTTGTAGACTATTTTTTTTAAATATGAAATAAAAAAGTTTAAAAACAAACAAAATAAATAAATAAACAAATTCGATAACAATGACAAACAACAAGAACATAAAAATTTTGTAATTAACAACTACATTTGAAGATCAATTAATTAGAGTGAGAACAGTAAAGGGGAAAGTATTAAAAAAATACCCATGATTTGATCTAAACAACAAACACGAATATTACATGTCCCATAACTAGAATCCAATTACTAAATGTCAGAGAAAAATCCAATAAAAACCCGAAATCTGAAAAACTAAAAAATCAGTCATTTACAGAAATTGTCTCAATACTAAACAAAATTAATAAAATGGTCGGAAAATTTAAAACTTTTTGGCGGAAATCAATTATTTTCCTCATAATAATTTCTAATATCTGCTCGCACTGCAATGGAACTATACACCTTTTCCTACCCGAAGATGCGGATATTTTCTCCGATTGTGATGATAAATCAGATGTTTTGGGGCTGGACAGTGTCATGGATATGTCCAATTTGAATGTGGAAATTTTGGAGGATAGTGCTAGTTTAGAGGGTTACGTTCAAATGATTTGGGATGTTGAGCCAACGGATCGTATAGATTTTCGAGCGGATTTGCTGAAATCGGCAAGAGGTGGTTGGCAGCCAACGGTTTTTTCAATGGTCCAAAAGGATTTCTGTTCGACGCTATTTGACGAGGATGGATTTTGGTATAAAGCCTGGGGACAATTTGTCGATGAGGACGATCGTAAATGTATCAACCACAAGGGGGTAAGTTGGAAAAAGGAGGAGGTTCGGTTCCTGTTTTCCATCTTTTTCGTTTTGGGGAAATGTGAAATTTTGAAATATCTGTATGTTTTTAGGTTACATATCATCACGTTCCATTTAATTTGGAACTTGCCGTTGACATTGAGGGCGAAAGGATATCGGGCCTTCATAAAGCCGTTTTCCAATTTGAGGCCTACGATGGCCACGACAATTTACGCAGTGAAGTTTGTATTCAAATGCTTTTGGATATTATAGTTAAGTGAGGTGAATGGAATATTTTGGAATTTATGAATATGAAAAAAAAAATAATTGGAGTAAATAAAAAAATAAATATATTTTCGAAGGCCTAATTAAAGGACTGAATATTCCAAAGAGTATTTATTTAAGGATCATCGAAAGACGTGGACGTTTTTTACATTACAAGACGAGTATTTTTTAAAGAATATTTTTAGAGGCCCTTACAAGGCGTGGATTTTTTAAAGAATATTTTTTAGAGGCCATTACAAGGCGTGGATTTTTTAAAGAAGAATATTTTCAAGGTTCACCACAAGGCGTGGATTTTTTAAAGAAGAATATTTTCAAGGTTCACCACAAGGCGTGGATTTTTTAAAGAAGAATATTTTCAAGGTTCACCACAAGGGGTGGATTTTTTAAAGAATATTTTTAAGAGGCCATCACAAGGCGTGCATTTAAAAAATATTTTTAAGAGGCCATCACAAAGCATGCATTTAAAAAAATATTTTTAAGAGGCCATCACAAAGCATGCATTTAAAAAAATATTTTTAAGAGGCCATCACAAGGCGTGGATTTAAAGGTACAAAAGTCCTGGTTTAAAAAAATGTAAGGTCTCACACAAGGCGTGGATTTAGCAGGAAGTCCTGGTTAAAAAAAAATGTAAGGTCTCACACAAGGCGTGGATTTAACAGGACAGAAGTCCTGGTTAAAAAAAAATGTAAGGTCTCACACAAGCCGTGGATTTAACAGGACAGAAGTCCTGGTTAAAAAAAAATGTAAGGTCTCACACAAGCCGTGGATTTAACAGGACAGAAGTCCTGGTTAAAAAAAAAATGTAAGGTCTCACACAAGGCGTGGATTTAACAGGGCAGAAACAAAAGTGTCACAAAAGGCCTGTATTTAAAATTAAAATAAGGATCAAATGATAATTTTTCAGGAACTTAAACAAGTCATTTTAAAGTTTTTTGTTTTCAAGTATTAAATTATAATTTTTTAGGAACCTGAACAAGTCGTGAATTTGAATCCAGTAAGGAAAGTAGTAAAGTCGGACTGGGCCGACTATATGATACCCTTCACCACTTTGCGTATATTGTCCATATGTATCCTTACAATACCAATATTGTCAATGTTCCTTCGATGGAGTACAACCCATGCTAAATGTAGTTACATTCGGGCAGATTTAGAATCGTCTGCGTACCATGGGACTAATTTATGGAAAACAATTTATAGCAAAATTAATACACGCTATTCAGTACGTCGCACTGTTAAAAATTTAATATCAATCCTTATGGTAGCTATGGCTACACCTGCACCAATTTCAACAAAACGCAATCATTTCATTCAAGTCTCAATCGAAATCTGAATCGATTTTCCCGAAACGTAGCACACATCATTCTAGACTCAATTCAGTACGGTATGCCAAATTTCTTGCAGGATAGGATATATTGGGTGCACCCTTCACATAAAATCGGATGAAATTATAAATGGGAGCTATACAAGATTCGTGAAATTCTGACTTGTCACGAATCTTAACACTCACCGTTTTAGATTTAATTCAGTACGCTATGCCAAATTTCATGCAAATCGAAAATTATATAGGGATTTGGTGCTCCATTGAGATAAAATCGGACCAAAAATATATATATGGGAGTATAAATATAAATCTGAACCAATTGCCAGGAATCTTAGCACACATCATACTAGGCTTAATTCAGCACGCCGTGCAAAATTCCGTGCAAATCGGAGGATATATTGGGACATTGATGCACCATTTACCTTAAATCGGACGAAAATATATATATGGGAGCTATATCTAAATCTGAGCCGATTTTCACGAAACTTGGCAAACATCAGTCTAGGCTTAATTCAGTAACATATGCCGAATTTCGTACAAATCGAAAGTTATATAGGGATTTGGTGCTCCATTTAGATAAAATCGGACGAAAATATATATGGGAGTATAAATATAAATCTGAACCGATTGCCAGGAATCTTAGCACACATCATACTAGGCTCAATTCAGCACGCCGTGCAAAATTCCGTACAAATCGGAGGATATATTGGGACATTGGTGCACCATTTACCTTAAATCGGACGAAAATATATATATGGGAGCTAGATCTAAATCTGAGCCGATTTTCACGAAACTTGGCAAACATCATTCTAGGCTTAATTCAGTATGTTGTGCCAAATGTCGTGCAAATCGAACGATATATAGGGACTTTGGTGCACCATTTACCTTAAATTGGACGAAAATATATATATGGGAGCTATATCTAAATCTGAACCGATTTTCTATCTCGTTCCCTTTTACCTCTTACAAACATATGCACAAAGACCCTTCACCACCACATTGTGGTGAAGGGTATAGAAATATATATATATATATATATATATATTTTAGAACCATTACAAACCGTGAAAATATCTATTTAAGTTTTCTTCGTCTTAATAAATGACCTTTAGAAACTCTCCTATGTAATATTACGTATTAGATTCGAAAAGAGTCAAGTCATTGCCTTTAATTGCAGAAACAAAGAGGTCTTTAAACTTGTCTCAAATGCAACGATAAGCATATTTTCAAAACAAACCAAAAATTCATGTTTTTTTTTTTTTTTTTTTTTTTTTTTTTTTTATTTGTTAAACTTTTTGTAAAATGAATGCGAACAATTGGAGGACCGAGGGAAGTTGTCAGCTACGGTTTTTTGCATTGTCATTTATTGTTTAATGTTTCCTTTACGCCTTTCTATTTGCTCGAGTTTGTTTTTTCGCTGGTAGCCCCCCATTTGCACACATCCCACCACCATCACCACCACCCATATGATTGCCAATATATTGCAATTGTATGCTGGTCGTGGTGTTGGGTTAAAAATTGTGATACCACCCTAGCTCCCTCGCAAGCAACAATGAGATCAACAAACAAAATGTTATTGAGACCCCGAACTAAAAACGTTGATGACAAACAATAGCAACAATAACAACAAAAACACAAGGCAATGAAACCTCCTAAACCTCCTAAACCTCCGCAGTATACGAACGAACGAATGGGTGGCTCTAAGTGATCGGTGCTGGTGGTGGCATGGCATGGCTTGGTTTATTTTACATTTGACGCGTGCTGAGATCACAGAATAGCGTCTAAAGTTTAAGTTGCCGTTTTTGTTGCTATTGTAGTTTTACTTCAATTTCAGCTTCATTCGATTCCATTGAAGCCATTTATAGTTGCTTGCTGCTTGGCTCTGTTTAACTTCTGCCCAAAAAAATAAAACACAAAATTGTAATACCAACCAGCCAGCCAACCAACCCCACAAGCCAGGAATGGGGACAACTTCACAGTTTGTATTTTGTGTGTGTGTGCGACATTTCCATAAAGTTTAGATTCGCTTTAGTTTTATATTTAATTTTAAATGCTATATAATAAAAATCCAACACAACACATCACTCTGGACGAATAATTCTTTGCCACCAAAGAAGAAACTGCAGAAGAAATATCCAAATGCAGCAGTTTTATTTGTGGAAAATTCATTTATTGTGCGGAGTTCTCCACCATAAAATTGCCACTTAAATGTCATTTTTATGGTTGATTAGAAGACACGATGTGGCTAGACACAAATTACATAGTTGACTTGGATGGGTCTGTCAATGTGCCAGCCGAACAACCAACCAGCCTGCCTGCTGTTTATATTTATTGTCTGGTTTTTTTTTATTTACATAAGAACGTACCACATTGGTTGAGCTTTTTTGGCCGAGAAACATAACCTAAAAGTTTATTATCGAAATGACACCATAGCTCCGTAACTAAGTATGGCTCATTAATTAGGTAAACAAATGGTTTAAAATAAAATAAGCATATTGATTGTGAAGTCAGATTTCCTATGCAGCTTCGATAATATAATCAATATTGATGAATAAAATCAATAGTCATTGGTTCAGAAATATGTTGTTAAAGCTAACCGCAATTATTATAGACAAATGTTTTGTCCGAAGCTGTCAATAAAGTGAAAGACTTGCAGAGATCTTCTATAGGCACAAATATTCTCAGAAGTATTCATAAATGGAAGACAATAGTAGACAGTAATTTTCACATTGGCATAATATCCTGTTAGATTGATTGTCCGAAGTATTTATTTTCTTTCACAAGTCCTTCTACGAACAGAGGACCTTCCGGAGTTTCTTAACAAACACATGACATTTTAGAAGTATTCTATAGAAAGGAGATCTTTCAAAGGTCTTCAATACATAGAATAAAAAATCCACGCCTTGTTTGGTACCCTGAAAAAATATTTTTTTGAAAAAATCCATGCCTTATTTGGGACCCTGAAAAAATATTTTTAAAAAAATCCACGCCATGTTTGTCCAAAACATAAAAAACGCCTTTGATAGACAATGAAAACCAGTAAGGAAAGTAGTAAAGTCGGACGGGGCCGACTATATTATACCCTTCACCACTATGGGTATATTAAACAGAACAATTAACATGAAATTGGATGAACTAAAATATGTGATATTTATCGAAATGTGAAAATCGGACGAAACTATATATGGGACCTATATCTAAATCTGGACCGATTTTCACGAAACTTGGCAGACATCACTCTAGCCTCAATTCAGTATGTTATGCCACATTTTGTGCAAATCGAAAGATATATAGGGACTTTGGTGCACCATTTACATAAAATCGGACGAAACTATACATGGGAGCTATATCTAAATCTGGACCGATTTTCACGAAACTTGGCAGACATCACTCTAGGCTCAATTCAGTACGTTTTGCCAATTTTCGTGCAAATCGAAAGATATTTAGGGACTTTGGTGCACCATTTACATAAAATCGGACGAAAATATATATGGGAGCTATATCTAAATTTGGACCGATTTTCACGAAACTTGGCAGACATCACTCTAAGCTCAGTTCAGTACGTTATGCCAAATTTCGTGCAAATCGACAGATATTTAGGGACTTTGGTGCACCATTTACATAAAATCGGACGAAAATATATATGGGAGCTATATCTAAATATGGACCGATTTGCACGAAATTAAGTAGTCATCACTCTAGGCTCAATTCAGTACGTTATGTCAAGTTTCGGGCAAATCGAAAGATATATAGGGACTTTGGTGCACCATTTACATAAAATCGGACGAAACTATATATGGGACCTATATCTAAATCTGGACCGATTTTCACGAAACTTGGCAGACATCACTCTATGCTCAATTCAGTACGTTATGCCAAATTTCGTGCAAATCGAAAGATATTTAGGGACTTTGGTGCACCATTTACATAAAATCGGACGAAAATATATATGGGAGCTATATCTAAATCTGGACCGATTTTCACGAAATTTGGCAGACATCACTCTAAGCTCAATTCAGTACGTTATGCCAAATTTCGTGCAAATCGAAAGATATTTAGGGACTTTGGTGCACCATTTACATAAAATCGGACGAAAATATATATGGGAGCTATATCTAAATCTGGACCGATTTTCACGAAACTTGGCAGACATCACTCTAAGCTCAATTCAGTACGTTATGCCAAATTTCGTGCAAATCGAACGATATATAGGGGCTTTGGTGCACCATTTACCTTAAATCGGACGAAAATATATATGGGAGCTATATCTAAATCTGAACCGATTTTTCCCAATTTCAATAGGGTTCGTCCTTGGGCCAAATAAGTGAACTGTGCCAAATTTCATCCAAATCGGATCATAAATGCGACCTGTACTTTGTTCACAAAAATACATGGACGGACGGACGGACAGGCGGACATGCGTAAATCGACTCAGAAAGTAATTCTATGCATATTCTCAAAAGGAACTATGGGTCTATCTCGATTCCTTTTGCCTGTTACAAACATATGCACAAAGACATAATACCCTGTACCACAGTGTGGTGAAGGGTATAAAAATTCTTTAAACAATCCACGCTTTCTGTTGGGCACCGAAATATATTCTAAACAAATCCACGACTTGTTTTGGTCCCTGAAAAAAATATTTCAAAAATCTACGCCTTGTTTAGGTTCCGGAAAAATATTTGTCAAAAATCCACACCTTGTTTAAGTTCCGGAAAAATATTTTTAAAAAATCCATGACTTGTTTAAGGTCCGGAAAAATATCTTTCAAAAATTCACGCCTTCTTTAGATCCCTGAAAACATATTAAAATATGCAGGCCTTGTTTAGGTCCCTGAAATAAATATTTGAAAAATCCACGCCTTGTTTCGGAACCTTAAAATGTTTCTTTAAAAAATCCGCGCCTTGTTCGGAACCTTAAAATTGTTCTTTAAAAAATCCACGCCTGGTTTAGGTCCATGAAAAACGTTTTTAAAAAGTCCACGCCATGTTTGGGCCCATGAAAAAATATTCTTTGAAATATCATCGCCTTGTTTGGATGCTTAAAATATTCTTTACAAATTGGGGTCTTGTTTGTTAGCTAATAAACATATTCTTTAAAAAAAAATCCACACCTTACAGGCACCAGAAAAAAATTCTTTAAAAACCCCATTCCTCGTTTAGGAATCTGTAAAATTATTCCTTGAAAAATCCACGCCTTATTGAGGTTCCTGTAATTTTTTTCTTTAAGAAGCCACGTCTTGTTTTGGTCTTGGAAAATATTTTTTTTTAATCTACACCTTGTGTTGGTCT
This sequence comes from Musca vetustissima, assembly GCF_032173495.1. Lineage (NCBI taxonomy): Eukaryota > Metazoa > Arthropoda > Insecta > Diptera > Muscidae > Musca > Musca vetustissima. The sequence continues at coordinate 47,498 of NW_026884880.1, read as the reverse complement.
ATATTTTTTTAATCCACTCTTATAGTTCAATCGTGTTGAGTATCCCACAAAATTTATATCGTTTCACCTCATTTTGCTCACCCAATAACTTTAAATCTCGGCAGCTCACAAAACGTTTATGCAAATTCCAATTTCAAAAAAATGGTTGCGTGAGAAGATTTAATATCGGGCAAAAAGCCACAACACCCCCTCCACCTGGACGTACACATCTGTCGTTTTTTCAGAGGTAACATTTTTAAAGGAAATATCAATTCAAATCAAATCAAAGATCAAGAAAATAGACCTTGATCTATAAAATGTAACTCGTTTAAAGCTATGCTATGTGTGGCCAGAATCGAAGAAATTACAGGAAACTTGCAACAACTATTTGACGTCCCGTATTATACGTACGTACGCTTTGGTACGTAAACACCTTAATTTGATGCCATAAATCATTTGATCATTATTTAAATAAAGAAAAATAAAAATAACAAACGATAAAAACACTCCTATTTATTTAAATCACTTCTCGGCAGCAATCTTTGGTCCGAGGGATAAGATTTGTTGTAATGCGTGTCGGATAATAATAGTTACGATGTGTGTTTGAGTGTGTGAGATCACTTGTTGCTGTCGCTGTTGAGCCCCATTTGTATTCATTGAAGCCAGCAGTTATGTCAAGTTTTCGCTTACTTGCCGGGCAGGCAGGCGAACCGGCAGCCGGACAGACTGACTACTTCGTTCGTTTGGTTGTTCGTCTCATCAACAATTGTTTCAATTACAATTGTGTGTAGTTTTTTGTTTTTTTTTTTTTTTTTTTAATTTTCCATTCATTCAACAAATAGACACTTGGATGGACAGACCACAATTTAAATAGATTTTTTGAAAGAGCAAGCGGGATTCTGGTTTTTAAGATTTTTTACTTTAATTATACTACTACTAATAAAAAAAATTAAATGACTTTGACGCTATTTTTTCTCTGTGAAGGCTAAGCTGAAATGTGCCGACGACACTGATTCTGATTTTCATGACAACTTGAAAAAGTTGTCATTTATATTTTTTATATGGAGAAAAACCACCATCCATCCGCACCACACCACTATCGTTGTATACGACGACAGCGACGACCACACAATAGTTTAAATGCAACTTGATTTAAAACTATAAAACAAACCAATTAAATGTCAACAACAAAGAAGAACAACAACAATAACAAAAAGTTAGGCTTTTAGAACTACAAGAATAATTTTTTTCAAGAACCAAAAAAAAAAAAAAAAAAACTGAATATTTTTCAGGGTCCACCACAAGGCGTGGATTTTTTAAAGAATATTTTTCAGGGTCCACCACAAGGCGTGGATTTTTTAAAGAATATTTTTCAGGGTCCACCACAAGGCGTGGATTTTTTAAAGAATATTTTTCAGGGTCCACCACAAGGCGTGGATTTTTTAAAGAATATTTTTCAGGGTCCACCACAAGGCGTGGATTTTTTAAAGAATATTTTTCAGGGTCCACCACAAGGCGTGGATTTTTTTAAAGAATATTTTTCAGGGTCCACCACAAGGCGTGGATTTTTTAAAGAATATTTTTCAGGGTCCACCACAAGGCGTGGATTTTTTAAAGAATATTTTTCAGGGTCCACCACAAGGCGTGGATTTTTTAAAGAATATTTTTCAGGGTCCACCACAAGGCGTGGATTTTTTAAAGAATATTTTTCAGGGTCCACCACAAGGCGTGGATTTTTTAAAGAATATTTTTCAGGGTCCACCACAAGGCGTGGATTTTTTAAAGAATATTTTTCAGGGTCCACCACAAGGCGTGGATTTTTTAAAGAATATTTTTCAGGGTCCACCACAAGGCGTGGATTTTTTAAAGAATATTTTTCAGGGTCCACCACAAGGCGTGGATTTTTTAAAGAATATTTTTCAGGGTCCACCACAAGGCGTGGATTTATTAAAAATATTTTCTTGAGGTCCACCACAAGGCGTGGATTTCTTAAAAAAATATTTTCTTGAGGTCCACCACAAGGCGTGGATTTATTAAAAAATATTTTCTTGAGGTCCACCACAAGGCGTGGATTTCTTAAAAAATATTTTCTTGAGGTCCACCACAAGGCGTGGATTTATTAAAGAATATTTTTCAGGGTCCACCACAAGGCGTGGATTTTTTAAAGAATATTTTTCAGGGTCCACCACAAGGCGTGGATTTTTTAAAGAATATTTTTCAGGGTCCACCACAAGGCGTGGATTTTTTAAAGAATATTTTTCAGGGTCCACCACAAGGCGTGGATTTTTTAAAGAATATTTTTCAGGGTCCACCACAAGGCGTGGATTTTTTAAAGAATATTTTTCAGGGTCCACCACAAGGCGTGGATTTTTTAAAGAATATTTTTTCAGGATCTATCGAAGGCGTGGATTTTTTAAAGAATATTTTTTCAGGATCTATCGAAGGCGTGGATTTTTTAAAAGAATATTTTTTCAGGATCTATCGAAGGCGTGGATTTTTTAAAGAATATTTTTTCAGGATCTATCGAAGGCGTGGATTTTTTAAAGAATATTTTTTCAGGATCTATCGAAGGCGTGGATTTTTTAAAGAATATTTTTCAGGGTCCACCACAAGGCGTGGATTTTTTAAAGAATATTTTTCAGGGTCCAAGGCGTGGATTTTTTAAAGAATATTTTTTCAGGATCTATCGTAGGCGTGGATTTTTTAAAGAATATTTTTTCAGGATCTATCGAAGGCGTGGATTTTTTAAATGAATAATTTTCAGGGTCTATCGAAGGCGTGGATTTTTTAAATGAATAATTTTCAGGGTCTATCGAAGGCGTGGATTTTTTAAATGAATAATTTTCAGGGTCTATCGAAGGCGTGGATTTTTTAAATGAATAATTTTCAGGGTCTATCGAAGGCGTGGATTTTTTAAATGAATAATTTTCAGGGTCTATCGAAGGCGTGGATTTTTTAAATGAATAATTTTCAGGGTCTATCGAAGGCGTGGATTTTTTAAATGAATAATTTTCAGGGTCTATCGAAGGCGTGGATTTTTTAAATGAATAATTTTCAGGGTCTATCGAAGGCGTGGATTTTTTAAATGAATAATTTTCAGGGTCTATCGAAGGCGTGGATTTTTTAAATGAATAATTTTCAGGGTCTATCGAAGGCGTGGATTTTTTAAATGAATAATTTTCAGGGTCTATCGAAGGCGTGGATTTTTTAAATGAATAATTTTCAGGGTCTATCGAAGGCGTGGATTTTTTAAATGAATAATTTTCAGGGTCTATCGAAGGCGTGGATTTTTTAAATGAATAATTTTCAGGGTCTATCGAAGGCGTGGATTTTTTAAATGAATAATTTTCAGGGTCTATCGAAGGCGTGGATTTTTTAAATGAATAATTTTCAGGGTCTATCAAAGGCGTGGATTTTTTAAATGAATAATTTTCAGGGTCTATCAAAGGCGTGGATTTTTTAAATGAATAATTTTCAGGGTCTATCAAAGGCGTGGATTTTTTCAATGAATAATTTTCAGGGTCTATCAAAGGCGTGGATTTTTTAAATGAATAATTTTCAGGGTCTATCAAAGGCGTGGATTTTTTAAATGAATAATTTTCAGGGTCTATCAAAGGCGTGGATTTTTTAAATGAATAATTTTCAGGGTCTATCGAAGGAAAGAATCTTTTTTAATGAATATTTTTCAGTGTCTATCCAAGGCATGGATTTTTTAAATGAATAATTTTCAGGGTCTATCAAAGGCGTGGATTTTTTAAATGAATAATTTTCAGGGTCTATCAAAGGCGTGGATTTTTTAAATGAATAATTTTCAGGGTCTATCAAAGGCGTGGATTTTTTAAATGAATAATTTTCAGGGTCTATCAAAGGCGTGGATTTTTTAAATGAATAATTTTCAGGGTCTATCGAAGGAAAGAATCTTTTTTAATTAATATTTTTCAGGGTCTATCAAAGGCGTGGATTTTTTAAATGAATAATTTTCAGGGTCTATCAAAGGCGTGGAATTTTTTAAATGAATAATTTTCAGGGTCTATCAAAGACGTGGATTTTTTAATGAATATTTTTCAGGGTCTATCAAAGGCGTGGATTTTTTAATGAATATTTTGTAGGCCTTGTATAAGGTCTGGATTTTTTAAAGAATAGTTTTTAGGATCTACGTAAGGCGTGCATTTTTTAAAGAATAGTTTTTAGGATCTACGTAAGGCGTGCATTTTTTAAATGAATATTTTCAGGGTATATCGAAGGTATTTTTAAAGAATCTTTTCCAGAACAAGACGTGTATTTTGTATCACAGGGGTGATTAGATTTAGATTTTATTTTTTATAAATTTATTTTTTCTTACACACCTTTTTTCTCCCATACCGATTCAAGTGAGCGAGCGAGTGATTGAGTGGGAGATTGATTGATGTGATGCGAATCAAATAAATATTATCCGAACAATATTTTTATATTCTTCATTATTAGTTGACAGTTTAATATTCTGCTATCGCTTCAGAACAACACTTTTGATGTTCGAAACGTTGTATTGAATATCAAAAATGAAGAAATGTTAAGAGAATCATTCTCAAACGTGATCGCCATAAATTTTGCTTTGTGGCCAGAAGAAACTGAAATTTTTGTGAGAAATTGAAATTGCGCATTTAAACATGGCTTATATCATGTAGCAGAAAACAAATAATGAAAATAAATTAAAAAAACACATAAATTAAAACTTAAAATAACTATAAAATCCAGAGCCTATATCGAAAAATGTGGGTGACCTGATTTGTAATTGTTCGTTTGCAAATTAATGCGATGATGTTGGTGTTTATAAATAATGGAAAAATACTGCCGATCGAATTGGCAATTGTTTGCGATGTTGTTTTCGAAATAATAAATCAGCAGATTTTTGTATACAATGAGAATTGATTTAACGGATTGTGATAATTTACATGGGTTCGATATAGGCCAGAAATCATTATCTTAACAAAATGAGAGAAATAATGCAACCTGGGGTGTCCATGTTTTTTTTTCTAAAGAAAGGAAAAAGAGACCTGGATGCTCCCTGATTTTTATGGTATAGGAAAAAGTGTGTTTTATTCGGAAATTTGTGATCTGATTTGATATTGTCTATAGAAATCAGTAAGAAAAGTAGTAAAGTCGGACGGGGCCGACTATATGATATCCTTCACCACTTTGGGTATATTCAACATACGTCGCATTTTTGAAGGATCAGTAAAATGAAATTTGGCCCATAAACATATATTTCTACAACCTATACTAAATTTTTCATTTGGTCAGATATAGAGTTGCTTCTTACAATGGGACGAAATTGTGTAAATCATTTTAAAGCATATATCAATCGGACACCCGTTATTATTTGGCCACGTATCTGATAAACATGAGGAGTTTGATGCACCATTTCCTTAAAATCGGACGAAAATATTTATAAAATCTATATCGAAACCTAAGCCTATTTCATCGAAACTTGTCGCAGAATATGGGACATTTTGAGTTCTTGGTGCATCATTTACTTAAAATAGGGAGAATATCTGTATGGTAGCTCTATCCAAATTCGAACCGATTTCAATAAAACTTTCCACATATAAATTATATAACTTTGGGACTTGGTGCACCTTTTAAATAAAATCTGACGAAACTGTATATAAGAACTATATCTAAATGTGAACCGATTTCCACAAAACTTGCTACAAGTTATCTCATAATAACTTCAAAAAGTTGTGCAAAATTTTGTGCCAATTGGACCCACCTGGGGAGTTCGGAGCAGCATCTATATCTAACTTCTAGGTTATACTAAGTTCAGTACGAAAGATATATGTGGACTTTGGTGCACCATTTAAATTAAATCGGACTAAAATGTATATGGGAGCTATATCTAAATTTGGACCGGATTTCAGGAAACTTAACATACATCCTTCTAGACCCAATTCGTTATGCTGTGTGGTATTTGCTACAAATCGAAAGATATATAGGGACTCTGCCGCACCATTTACATTAAATCGGATGAAAATATATATGGGAGCTATATTCAAGTCTAAACCGATTTTCACGAAACTTAACATATATCATTTTAGACCTAATTCATTACGCTATACCAAATTTCGTGCAAATCGGAAGATATATAGGGACTTTAGTACACCATTTACATTAAACCGGACGAAAATATATATGGGAGCTATATCTAAATCTAAACCGATTTTTACGAAATTTAACACATATCGTTCTAGACGTAATTCCTTACGTTATGCTAAATTTCGTGTAAATCGAAGGATATATAGGGCTTTAGTACACCATTTACATGACAGCTATATCTAAATCTGACCCGATTCTCACGAAACTTAACACGCCAAATGTCGTGCAAATTGGGAGATATATAGAGGCTTTGGTGCACCATTTACCTTAAATCGGACGAAAATATATATGGGAGCTATATCTAAATCTGAACCGATTTTTCCCAATTTCAATAGGGTTCGTCCTTGGACCGAATAAGTGACCTATGCCAAATGTCATCCAATTTGGATCATAAATGCGACCTGTACTTTGTTTACAATTTAACATCGACAAACAGACGGCAAAAGGAACCATGCGTCTATCTCGTTTCCTTTTGCCGGTTACAAACATATGCACAAAGACAGAATACCCTGTACCACAATGTGGTGAAGGGTATAAAAAACGATTTTTTTATTTTTGTAATTTTTAGTCCATGATTTCATTGCCTAAGGACATTAAGAAGTGACATGTGTATTTTTTCCAGCAACAACATTTTTGCCAGTATGCTATCTAACAACAACAACAAGGTTAATAACATTTCCTGTAACATACCCTACCAACAATTGCCGCCATTATAATTCAAATCAAATCAAACGACAATCTTGTTAACATGGTTTTAATTGCCCTGCAATATTTTAGTTCGGTAATTGGCATGATTTGAAATAATAAATAAGAAACTGATTATTATTAGTTTTTAAATTAATTAGTTGTGGTTTGTTAATTAAACAATTAGGGCCCAAAGTGTAGCAAAATTTGTGGAAAACAATAAGCGGATTATATTTCAAAATAATATTCATTGGGAAGTGCAACGCCTATATGTGGTTGACAATAGTGAGTAAAATGAGATTTATTTTCATTTGACATATAATGAAATTAAAAGTCTTAAAATATTCTTCAAAAAATCCACGCTTAATGATGGACGCAAAAAAAATTCAAAATCCACACCTTCTTTTGTCCTTAAAAATCCCCGCCATGAGTTGGTCTCTGAAAAATATGTTTTTTTATTATATTATATTCAATTTCCATACAATTCTAAAAACTTCCCAAAATCTCCGCCTCTCCGCAATAAACTCTTAAAACAAATTCAAGGGGAATTTTATTTTCCTGATTACATGCTCTAGTGATTCATTTAATTGGTCCGTTCTTCTAGTGTTTGAAATGGTGTTGGTTTATTATATGTGTTTTTTTTTCGTATAAACCAAAATTTACAATTCAGAAAAAAAACCAAAACGGAGAATAAAAAATGAAAATGCTGCAATGCATGTGATGCAGTCATCCGTGGCTTAATTCAACACAACCTCCATGGGCCGGTATAAATGAAGCGGGGTGAAAAAAAAGATATGAACAACAAAAATAAAAAAGGCAGTGTTACGAATGTGTTATGACTTCTTAGTTCATTTGCATATCAAAAAAGGTGAAGATGGAGGGGTGGGAATAGAAATTTTTTAAATATGGAAAAATAAAAACACTTAAAAATATTCTTAAAAAAATCGGTAAACCCATAAAAAAATATTCCCTAACAACTTTACAACTCGTATTTGTCTCTAAATAAAATATTCTTTAAAAAATCGTGGCTTTCTGAAAAAAAAAAAATATTTAAAAAATCTTTCCTTTCAAGTGGTCTCTAAAACCATTCTTAAATAAATCGTTCTACGCCTTATTTAGCTCCCTGAAAACATTAGTTTGAAAATTCAAGCCTTTTATGGGTCCCTGAAAATATTTTTAAAAATATAGACCTTATTAACGGCCCGGAAAAATTTTTTAGAAAATCTATGCTTTATTTAGGCTCATGAAAAAGATCAATGCATTTTACAGGTTCTTTAAAAATATGTTTTAAAAAGCCACGCCTTGTATAGGCCCCTCAAAGATATTTTTTTTAAAAATCCACGCTTATTATAGGCCTAAAAATACTCTTAATCCACAAAAAAAAATATTCTTTACACGTTCACGCCTTCTATAGGTCCACGAAAAAAATATTCTTTACAGATCCGAGCCTTGTATAACTCCACGAAAAAAATATTTTTACAAAAGGTCCCTGAAAAAATATTCTTTAATAAATCCATGTCCCTGAAAAATTGACATAGGTCCATTAAAAATTTTTATTAAAAACCAATGCTTTGTATACGACTCTGTAAAAATCCACGCGTTGTTTACTACTTAAAAATATTGTTTAAAAAATCCAGGCCCTAAAAATACTTATTTTACTTACATAGCTGGCTTGTTATAGAAAATTTGTTCCATAAGCCGAGCTTAAAAAATATTTCAAAGTGCGTCGGTCTTGTGCGCTTCTCCTCCAATTGGAAAGTTCCCGTTCCAAGATGTTATTTTCTACTTGGTCTTTCCATTTAATTCGTGGCTTTCCCCTTATACGAAAAACATCTGTTGGCTCGCTTTTATATGCCTTTTGAGCTGGGGCATTCTCATCCATTCGCACAACATGACCTAGCCACCGTAGTCGCTGCAGCTCAATACGACTGACTATAATTTGTAAAACTCGTGGTTCATTCGATGCTGATATTCACCGTCGACGCAGATCGGCCCGTAGATCTTTCGGAGAATTTTTTTTTTCAAATACCCCAAGAGCTGCCTCATCTGCTTGCGCAAGTATCCATGCTTCAGATCCATATAACAGCACGGCTAGTATCAGCGTCTTGTAAAGTGTGAGTTTGGTCTGGCGGGAGGTGACCTTGTTTCTAAAATGCTTACATAGACCATAGTAGCATCTGTTGGCCATCACCATCCTTCTCCGAATTTCAAAACTGATGTCATTCGTTTTATTTATGGCCGTACCAAGGTATATAAAGTCTTTAATTACCTCGAAGTTGTAGTTGGTCAACTTCCACAGTTGGTCCAAGTCTACTAGACGTTTTGCGCGTTGATACCATCAGCATGGTCTTCTCGTCGTTTACTGCCAGACCCACTTTGGCAGACTCCTTCTTAATTTGTTCAAATGTGACTGTTACCTCTCGCAATGTTCGACCCATTATATCGATATCATCGGCGTAGGCGATTAACATGTGTTGTTTGGTGTACAGAGTGCCATTTCTGTTCACCTTTGCGTCTCGTATGACCTTTTCCAGCAGGAAGTTAAAAAGATCAGACGACAAACTGTGACCTAGTCTGAATCCTCGTTTGGTATTGAATGGCTCCGATTGGTCCTTTCCGACTTTAACTGCTGATCTTGTGCCAGTTAAAGTTATCCTACATAGCCGTCTTAATTTTGCAGGAATGCCAAACGCAGACATGACTTTAAACACCTCTGAACGGATAGGGCTGTCGAATGCGGCTTTATAGTCGACGAATAGGTGGTATGTGTCCATGTATTTTTCGTGTGTCTTTTCCAGGATTTGGCGCAGAGTGAAAATCTGGTCAATGGTGGATTTGCCAGGTCTGAAGCCGCATTGGTATGGTCCAATAACGCCATTGACCATTGGCTTCAATCGTTCACACAACACACTGGATATCACTTTATATGCGATATCGTCTTGCCTCCTTTTTTGTGCACGGGACACAGGATGCTGAGATTCCAATCATTGGGTATGCATTCCTCTAGCCAAATTGTACTAATCAGCTGGTGCATGCTCCTGACCAGCATCTGACCACCAGTCTTGAATAGTTCGGCTGGTAACCCATCAAAGATATTTTCCCTTTCGATTTTTGCATTAAAATCTCCTAGCAGAATTTTAATGTCATGGCCAGGTCAGCGATCATATGCTGTTTCTAGGCGCTCGTAAAATATGTCTTTGGTCTGTTCATCTTTAAATGAGACTGATGTAGAAGAACTTCGCTTTTATACGGATTATAGCAATTCGCTCACCTACTGGAGTGAATCTGGAGACAAGGTCTTTTATTCTCCTGTTAACCATAAATCCGCAGCCAAATTCACGTCTCGTTTCATAACAGCTATAATATAGGGCGTAATCTTCTGATTTACTTACGCCAGTCCCTATCCAACGCATTTTCTGTAAGGCAATAATATCGGCTTTGTATTTCTTGGGTACATCCGCCAAAGCGAATACTGGGCCTGTTCTGTACAACATGCGCACATTCCAAGTGCAGATTCGCAGATCGGTCTCTCCTTAATTTTCCCTTCCTTATCATCCCACCCTCCCTCTCTATCTAACAGCATTAAACCTTTTAACAAATATTGCATATAATAATCTAACAAAAAACAACAACAACTACAATTGTGAGTGATGTAATTTTGAAGTGTAACTATTTAAAAATAACAAACTATAAAAACCTCATATATTGTAACAAATATACATACTTCGACACATACATACATCTATGTGAGTACAATGTGATATCACGACAATTGAATTATTATGCTAATGATTTTGAGATCACCGAACAACAATCGAATCGGATTGAATGGATGGATGGATGAATGAAATCACCAGGTATGGTATTAATAATTAAACTGCTGTCTATATAGACAGGCTAATTCAATTGCCAATACCATTTTCAGAATAATATCGAATCAAGAAAAAAATATTTAAAAAAACACTTACGTCTTCGATATGATACTTATGATCTCATCGAAGTTGAGATAGAGACTGCATTTATAACATATTTGTCATCGCAAAATTGAATTGTGAATTGCTTACCTGTAAATAGAAAAAATGGGAAATATTTGATTTAATTAAACATTCAATGGAAATGTATTGAGGAACAATTAAATTAACTAAAAATGGAGGAAATAACAATTAAGTGAATTGATACTTAAGTCAATTAATTTTGAAGGAAATAATTATTAAATTCCAAATATTTGAAATAGTTAGAAAAAAAATATTAACACAATATTTCCATTAGTACCCTCTTCAACCATCTAACGAATCTTCATGCATACCCCGATCCTACACCCCCACAATGATTCCAAATTCAAATTTCAGGATTCCAACTCTATTGGCTCACCCACAATTTAAATTGTACCAAATTTTGTACATAGTAGTACCAATTACAAAACTTCTTATATATACCCAATCCTACACCGCCATAGTGATCCTAAATCCAAGTTTCAGGATTCTAGCTGTATCGGTTCACCCTCAATTCAAATTGTACCAAATTTTGTACACAGTAGTACCAATTACAAAACTTCCTATATACCCCAATCCTACACCGCCATAGTGATCCTAAATCCAATTTACAAGATTCTAACTCTATCGGTTTACCCTCAATTAAAATTGTATTAAATTTAGTACACAGTAGTACTTCTTTCCAAGACCTCCTTCCTACCCCAAACCTACACTCCCAGAGTCCTCCTAAATCAATGTTTAAGGGTTCCAACTCTATTGGTGCACCCGCAATTCAAATTGTGCCAAATTTAGTACACAGTAGTACCATTTATTACACAGTAGTACGAATTTCCAAAACTTCCTACATACCCCAATCTTACACCCCTACAGTCATCCTAAATACAAGTTTCAGGATTCCAACTTTATCGGTTGACCCACAATTTAAATTGTACCAAATTTAGTACACATTAGTACAAATTTCTAAAACTTCCTACATATTTCAATCTTACACCTCCACAGTGATCCTGACTCCAAATTTCATGATTCCAACTCTATTGGTTCATCTAAAATTCAAATTCTACCAAATTTAGTACCATTTAGTAACCATAACTATTAATGTTAAACTGAATCCTGACCCTGAATCCTATATCCCTACAATGATCCTAGCTCCAAATTTCATTGTTCCAGCACTATCGGTTCACCCAAATCCAAATTGTACCAATTATAGTACGATTTAGTACTTTCCGTACACATAAGTAAAAAAAAATGCCAAAACTACGTACAAATCCCAATCCTACGCTCCGACGGTGATGTTACTTTAAATTTTCAGGATTCCAGCTCGATTTGTACCTCCAAATCAAATTTGTACCACATATAGTACCATATAGGACTTTTTGTGCACATGAGTAAAAGCTTTCCCAAATTCTCTTCATATTGACCCTACTTCTCAGCCTTAATTTGCATTCCAAAATTCAAGTTTGTAGCTCAATCCATTCACATGATACGAAATAGTACCAAATTTAGTACATTTCTGTACTTTTCGGATACTTCAAATTTTCAAAAAGCCCTTTGCTGCATCTATTCTACACTCCATTAGTGACCCTCAATCCAAATTTCAGAGTTCTAGCTCTACTGGTTCGCCAAATACAAATGATACCATATTTAGTACTTTTCGTACCGTTCTAGTACGAATTTCCAAAAACCCAGCCGTATCTGTCACCTTTGGACCAAGAGTGACCCTCACCTAAAATTTCAACATTCTAAATTCCGATTTTTTGTTTGTACTAAAATATTTAAAATTTATTTTTTTAACATCAATTATTTTTTTTATAAATTAAATTGTCCTCCGTTGTTCCAATTAAATTATGTGCCATAATTAAGGACTTCCCCACATGCCCACAAATCATGATGTTCCGATTTTGTGTTCCTTTGCTCCACATGCCATAGTCATTCACAGCCTGGTTGGAGAGGAAAGTGTGTCATACATTATAACGAAATGACAGTTAATGTTGCAACCATGCATCCGTTCCGTTTTTTTTTTCTATTTTTTTATTTACTCGTATATGTATGTGGTATATGTGTTACACTCACACATCCTTTCGAGTGCTCTTATCCTTCTCAGTATTTTTATTTTTTTTGTGCGCCTTTAAAAAACGATGTCATATGCTCCCTTTGCCTTCCCCCACCCTATCGATGGGTGGTATAGCGAAACAGAAAATCAGAGTAAATATCCTTTCAATACTATTGTATTTTAAATATTATTATGATGGGGGTGAGGAGGTAGGAGGTGTTTGACTTCTCCAACTGTTCTTTCCATTGTAGTTTTCATTTCGATTTCTGTTTTGCAATGAACACTGACATGAATGAAAAAGGGAAAATGAAAATTGCATTTATTTGGGACAAGGTTAGTGTTCTTATTATTGTATTGATGATTTTTAAACACACATATATATATATATATATATTAAGCATTTTAATAAAAAAATGTCCTAATGGACAAGGAATTTTTTCTATAAATGATGTTTCCTTAGGAAGCCAGATGATTTTTTAAATTTTTGCCATCATAAGGAAAAGTTTTGTTTGCCACTGATTGCTAAAACGTTTAAGGAATTTTTCTTTAAAAATATGCCAACCGAAGGCATTTTATTTCCTCAAAAAATAATTTTATTTCCTCAAAAAACAACATGAAAGTTTTAAGATTTGTTTCTATAAAAAGAAGTGTATCAGGGTGTGTTAGGAAATGCCTATAAGCCAGAAGGATTATTTCTAAAAACACATATCACAGGGACCTAAAAGTTTTTGTAGAAAAAAGTCTTTAGTGGTCATAAGGATTTTTGTCTATAGAAAAAAGTGTTCTCTTGGTTTAAGATTTTTTTGTACTTTAAGGATTTTTGTCTATATCAAAGTTGTTTTCGAGGTCTATGAATTTTTGATACTAAAAAGGGTCTTTATTTGACTAGATTTGTTTTTAATAAAAATCGTGCTATTAATGACCCTTTTGAACTTGTTTCTATTGGATATGTGTTCTCAGTGGGGCTGAGGAAATTTTCCCATAGAAGATGTGGGCTCGGTGGTCTGTTTTTTCTGTAGAAAAAGTGTTGTCAACGACCTGAAAATGTTTGTACATAAGGACTTTCTTGTAAAGAAAAAGTACCCAAGGGGCCTAAGAAAAAAGGTATTTTTCTACTAAAAAGGGTCCTCATTTTGCCTGGAATTTGTTTCGATGGAAATGAACTAATTTCTCTTGGAAGATGTTGTCAGGGGATGGAAAGAATTTTTCTATAAAAATATGATTTAATGGGCCTTAGGAATTTTCTTTCCCTTTAGAAAATATGTTGTAAAGAGTCATCGGGGCCTGATCAGTTTTTCTAATAGAACATTTTTTCTCAGTGGACCTTAGGGGGTTTTCTATAGAACAAGTGTTTTCAGGACATATGCGGATTTGTTTCTATTAAAAGCTGACCTCATGTGACATGGGGATTTTTTCTATGGAAAAACTGCCTGTTGAACTAATTTCTATAGAAACGGGTTCTCAGAGTCTCGTAAAAAGTCATGTGGGTCTGATATTTTTTCCATGGAAGAAGAGTTCTCATGATCTTAAAAATTATCTCAGGAAGTCTGAGGGAAAAGATAGCAACGGGTACATAACAATTGTTTCCCTATAAAAAAAATTCTTTTCGGGACCTACAACTTTTTTCTACAGAAAATGTATCCTCGTATGGCTTAAAAATTGTTAATAGAAACAGTGGCTATTTTTATATGAACGTGTCCCTAGGAGTTCGGAAAAAAAGTTTTTCTTAGTAAAACAGGAATATTTTTCTATCTATTTTTGTGAGCTTGAAGTTTTTTTTTATAGAAAAATTGGACTCAGTGACCTAAAGATTTTTTTATAAAACCTGTCCTATGTGGTTCTGAGTAATTTGACCTTTGGGGGCCTAATATGTTTTCTATAGGAAAAGTTTTCATTGGGCAGAACCCATCCTACATGCAAAAGATTCATGAAGATTGTTCCATAACTGTGGCCCGTATCGTGTTTACAAATTATAATGGACAGACGGACGGACACACATATCTAGATCGACTCAGCTAGTCGAGATATGATGATCGGTATACTTAAAGTTGGGTCTAGGGCCAATATTTCGCGGCGTTACACACTTTTGGGGCTGTACAAAGATATAATACACTGACAACATAGTTGTGTGGGGTATAAAGACTGTAGCTTTTTATATAAAAGTGTAACGGTACCTGAAGGTGGCATAATGTGACCTATAGATTTATTTTTATCGAAATAGTGTCATAAGAGGGCCTCATAAACATATTTCTATATGATCGAGTCCTCAGAGGTTTCAAAAGTTGCTGTTTTAGAAAAAAATATCGGTCTGAAACTTTCTTCGTTAATTATCTATCATTTAGCCAATTATTTATGGTGTTTAATCACTTCGGCGTATATCAAGGAAAGAAGAAGATCTGATCTGCTGTAGAAGATGAAGAAGAACAAGACACGCTCTTTGCTAATCATAAAGTTTTTGCGTAAAATATTTATGTTTAATAGACTCGACTGTTTGCGGACGTATTATTTATACAACAAAATAATAAAAACACACACGCACGACCAACCCCTTCCTCACGCCCCCACCAAAAAACTCAAAACATTATTGGGACCGCAAAAAAACAAAGTCTAAATTTCACGTGTTGATTTTGTGTGCCATGCACACCAGCCAGCCCGCCATTCGCCGCCTTGAATAGATAAATGATGGGTTGGTTGGTCTGATGATGAGTCGTCATGAATGAGGTTTCTGTTTATCCTCCGCCCCCTTCCATTGTCGTGTCGATAATGATGGTGATCATCTCTTCTCTACGTTTCGTCACTTTATGCTACGTGAGTGTGTGCGGGGACCATCATAAAGCCAATGATGTTGGTGTTGCTTATATCTGATTTGTTGCTTTATTATTATTAGTATGTTGTTGCTGTTGTTTTTGTTGTCTGTGTGTCTTGTTTTTGTTTCAGTTGTTATGTCTGTTGTGCTAAATAATGCGATTATGACCTCTTTGTAGGTCATTGTAAAGCTGAATAAGAAATATGATGAACAACAACAAAAAATAGAAAAACAGAAACATCAAAAAGCCCAAAAATCACCGTCGGATGAGAACAACAAACGAAATTTCATATCAAAACAAAAAATTGGCAAAATTGCAAATTATAATATGGGCACATAAGTCGGATTATACTGACCCAATGGGAGGGGGATCTATTATATGTGGAGAGACCCGTTTTCATAAATATAATATCTAATTATGTTTCTGAGAAGCCGAATTTGATTTCCCCTCGTTACTTCTACGACACCCCAATGAACATTATTTTCTGAATCTAAGTTCGTCGAAACCTCAAGTCCACATCATCAAAATCTAAACTTCATGTGGTAACAAAAACATTTATTGATTCCCTTCCAAACCACTGTACCACATTCAAAATAATACCGTCAATTGATGGTGAGAGAATTTTTTCTTTATACCTTCTACTTTGTTGTCGAATTTCCTGCTATTTATATCAGCTTTTCGGATTACACCTCCATTTTTGGCAAATCATAAATTATGTCTAAAAAAATGCTTGTGAAAAGAACATCAAAAAGTAACAACAACAACTAATTTTCAAAACATCAATGATTTTGGTAATTTGTCTAAGAACCAAAATGGCCGGCCAGTAAACTTTAAAGGGGCTAATATTTGTAGTTTTTTTCATTTTGATTTTTGGTTTCCCATGTGCACTGGTTGATGGGATCAAGCTGTGTGGTAATTGATGAGCTTTGCTGGCCATTATGAATTTTCGTGGTGATGAATTCCGCAAACTCTAATTAGAGAAGGATATGCGATATTGAAATGAATCGCCTACTTTTTTCTCAGGTCAGATTTCCGAGACCTACTTTTTCTACAGAAAAAAATATTAAGGTTCCTGAGGTATTATTTTCCTGTAAGAAAAAATTCACGTCATAAGAATTACTTCTCTAACTAAAAAATCAAGTCGGATCTACTGAGATTTTATTTTTCTTTAGAAACAAATTCGTTAGGTCCCCTGAGGTATTTTTTCCATAGAAAAAAAATCGTCAGGTCCCCTGAGATGTTTTTTTGGTATAGAAAAAAAAATCCAGTCAGGTCCCCTGAGGTGTTTCCTATAGGAAAAAATTCACGTCTGAGGTGTTTTTCCTATAGAAAAAAATTCACGTCAGTTCCCCTGAGGTGTTTTTGCTATATAATAAAATTCACGTCAGGTCGCCTGAGGTGTTTTTTTCCATAGAAAAAAATTCGCCAGGTTCCCTGAGGTGTTTTTTCTATAGAAAAAAATTCGCCAGGTCCCCTGAGGTGTTTTTTTCTATAGAAAAAAATTCGCCAGGTCCCCTGAGGTGTTTTTTTCTATAGAAAAAAAAATCGCCAGGTCCCCTGAGGTGTTTTTTTCTATTGAAAAAAATTCGCCAGGTCCCCTGAGGTATTTTTTGTATAGAAAAAAATTCGTCAGGTCCTCTGAGGTATTTTTTTCTATAGAAAAAAAAAATTCATCAGATCCCCTGAGGTGTTTTTTTTTCTATAGAAAACAAATTCACGGCAGGTCCCCTGAGCTGTTTTTTCCTATAGAAAAAAATTCGTCAGGTCCCCTGAGGTGTTTTTTTCCTATAGAAAAAAATTCGTCAGGTCCCCTGAGGTGTTTTTTTCCTATAGAAAAAAATTCGTCAGGTCCCCTGAGGTGTTTTTTTCTATAGAAAACTGTTTTTTATAGAAAAAATCGTCAGGTTCCCAGAGGCCTTGATTTTTTCGGTATAAATATTTCAAATTTATTTGTAAATATTGCTTATCTTTAATATGATTTAGAAAAATTCGTTTTAGATTAGCATAACTCGTTTGGGTTGGCCTAAAGAATTGTGTTTAATTTGCAATTTGTGGCTTTCAATGTTACTCTTTTTTTTAGCACGTCATAAAACGTATAACAAATTAAATTAATGTTGTTGTTTATTTTTCGCCAATAAAATTGATTAATAAATTTATAAATTCAAATCGTATATCGAAGATTTGCATTATAAAGAAATTAAAAAAACAGGTAAAGATTTTTTTCTAAAACTTGGCGCCAGTCTCCGCTGAGGATTTGAAATTCCCTTGAATGAAATCGCAAAACAAATTAACATACATTGTTAATAATGAGCTTGTTATGGTGATTTTGAAAACCAAGAAGAAAAAGAAGAAGCTGAAGCAGAATAAACAACAGATATTAATTTATATTGTCAAATTTTCTGAAGTCCGGTTATCATAATAGCCTGACCTGCTGTTGACGTTACAAATCAATATTTTTTGTTTCTTGGGTGTGCGTTTCAATTTATCAATTGATTAAAGATTCAAATTGTGGTGACTGGCTTTACGACGAGATATGAATAACAAAATTTCTTTTCAATTCTCATTAAGTCCACATTTGAGACTTGTTAAATTAATCCCCTCTCCTGACTGGCGCCATAATTTGCATAAATATTAAATTTCGAACAATAATCGTATTTACTAGCGTATTATTAATTGTCTCTGTCAAGCATGTGATTTATTAAAAAAAAATTGAGATCCCAAAAAAAATCCACAAAAATCTCCATAATTCAATAGAAAAAATCCCCAGTTCACTAGCCATTCAATAGGAAAAACATAAATTGCTCATAATTGTAGCATATTTTTAGGCAATTTTTGTTTTTAAACTTAAAGTCAGCTGATATTTTATTTGCCAATCAAATATGAGTCCATAGTTTCCAAATTCTTTCAAATTTAATTAAATTGAAAATACCATGGCATTTGTATATCTAAATAACCTCAGCGGGGTCCAATATTGTTCTTGTGTTCATGCCAGCTGGAGCCATGCAATATTTTTCACGGCAGGCTAAACAAAGATAATGGAATTTAATTTAACAAACTTTAAAGGCCTTTATTTCGTTTTCTTCCAGTTCGTTTAATATGTTTACATAATTTTGAGGGCAAATCGCAGCATATTTATACATGAATTGAGAACAAGTGGGGCATAGCTTTAGGCGAGAAATAAAATTAATTTGTAATGTATGCAAAACTAAATATAATGAGAGCAGATATTGTGATAAAAATATTTAAAATTTAAAGTATACTTTTAGGATCTGGCGAATCTATTTTCCTCGATTTTGAAAAAAATCTCCTCAGGGGACCTGACGAATTTTTTTCTATTGAAAAAAAAATCTCCTCAGGTGACCTGACGATTTTTTTATAGAAAAAAATACCTCAGGGGACCTGACGAATTTTTATCTATAGCAAAAAATCTCCTCAGGGGACCTGACGATTTTTTTCTATGGAAAAAAATCTCCTCAGGGGACCGGAACAATTTTTTCCTATGGAAAAAAATCTCCTCAGGGGACCTGACGAATTTTTTTCCTATGGAAAAAAAATCTCCTCAGGGGACCTGACGAATTTTTTTCTATGGAAAAAAATCTCCTCAGGGGACCTGACGAATTTTTTTCTATGGAAAAAATTTCCTCAGGGGACCTGAATTTTTTTTCTATAGCAAAAAATCTCCTCAGGGGATCTGACGAATTTTTTTTCTGTAGGAAATTTTTTTCTGACGAATTTTTTTCTAAAGGAAAAAACACCTCAGGGACCTGACGAATTTTTTTCTATAGGAAAAAAACACCTCAGGGGACCTGACGAATATTTTTCTATAGGAAAAAAACCTCAGGGGACCTGACGAATTTTTTCTATAGGAAAAAACGCCTCAGGGGGGCTGACGAATTTCTATAGGAAAAAACCCCTCAGTGGGCCTGACGAATTTTTTCCTGTAGCAAAAAACTCCTCAGGGGACTTGGCGAATTTTTTTCTATAGCAAAAAATCTCCTCAGGGGACCTGACGAATTTTTTTCCATGGAAAAAATACCTCAGGGGATCTGAGGAATTTTTTTCTATAGGAAAATAAATACCTCAGGGGTCCTGACGATTTTTTTATAGAAAAAAAAACACCTCAGGTGACCTCACGAATTTTTTTATAGGAAAAAAATACCGCAGGGAACCTGACGATGGAAAGGAATTAATATACAAAATTTAAAGCATACTTTTAGGCACTTGGATTGTGAAATGAAATCTAAACATCTGTTACATAATGTTGTTGAAATTACATAATAAATATTTTCCTCAATTATGTGGCTTATTGAATCAATCTACTTCCAGGTCAATGCACATTGCTTTATTACTTGTTAAAATGCAGTGCATACTTTTAGGCAACAATTGTGAAATTAATGTAAAACATATAAATTAGCACAATAATGTCGGACAATGCGGCCTGTTGGTCATATAAATATTTACAAATATTAAAAATGTATGCTCTCATGCAATTTTCATGTCAGAGAAGATGGCACATGTTATAATTAACTTCCGCTCCAGCTCCCCCTTTCAAAAAATTCCAACTAGGATCTCAATGTTAGGAAACAATAAAATTCAATTATTTCAAAAAAATCCCCAAGGGCAAAACAGAAAACAACAACTACGGCAACTAGTCATCCGGATAATGGCAATTCATTTTCGAAAGCAATTCGAACAGTTAGCTGCTGTCCATCGTCAATATGAAATGTAATGAATATGTTCGCAAAACATTGGGTGAATCGAGTATCCATGGCTTCCCCTATTTGGTTAAACGGGAGCTACACTGGATGGAGAAGTTATTTTGGATTTTAATGATTGCCCTGGCCGCCTACACCTCCATCGATATTTGCCTAAATCAATGGAAACGTTTCCGAGACAACCCAATTGTTTATGCCATGGAATTGGCCTGGGGTAAATCGAATTTCCCCTTTGTTGGCATAACCCTGTGTTCCGATTATGTCGATCATCATGAATTTGAACATTTAATAGAGGATATGTGGCATTTGGAAAATGAAGCGAACAAGAGTGCTTATAATTATTATTGGGATTTTCTGAAAGTTCTGAATAGTTTACATCTTACGAATATGGGGAATTTGAAGCCGTATGAAAACGATTCGAGGCTAAATGATTTGAATTTTTTGCAAATGTTAGTGAGGGTAAGTAGAAATGGGAAAAATGTATTCTCCCTTCTTAACAAATTTAAATCCCTCAGCTGCGTCAACAAATCCTGCCCGAAAAGGTCTTGGCCAACACTGAAGAAGCGACAACATCTTCAGATACTGAAGTTCGTGAAATGGCCTATGCAGCTGCGGTAACTGAGGCTGGTCTATGTCGTACCACGTCGCAATTGACCAAATATACAAATCCCTTTGGAGATTTGTGAGTATAAGCCACCTAAGGATGTTTTTTTTTTTAATAGAAAAGAAATGTCAGGTCCCCTGAGGTGTTTTTTCCTATAGGAAAAAATTCACGTCAGGTCCCCTGAGGTGTTTTTTCCTATAGAAAAAAATTCACGTCAGGTCCCCTGAGGTGTTTTTTCCTATAGATAAAAATTCACGTCAGGTGCCCAGAAGTGTTTCTTTTCCTATAGGAAAAAATTCGTCAGGTCCCCTGAGGTGCTTTTTTTCCTATAGAAAAAAAATCGTCAGGTCTCCTGAGGTGTTTTTTTCCTATAGAAAAAAATTCGTCAGGTCTCCTGAGGTGTTTTTTTTTTCCTATAGAAAAAATTCGTCAGGTCTCCTGAGGTGTTTTTTTCCTATAGAAAAAAAATCGTCAGGTCTCCTGAAGTGTTTTTTCCATAGAAAAAGAATCGTCAGGTCCCCTGAGGGGTTTTTTTCCTATAGAACTAAATCGTCAGGTCCCCTGAGGTGTTTTTTTTTTCTTATAAAAAAACGTTTGATGTGTTTTTTCCTATAGGAAAAAATTCGTCAGGTCCCCTGAGGTGCTTTTTTTCCTATAGAAAAAAATTCGTCAGGTCTCCTGAGGTGTTTTTTTTCCTATAAAAAAAAATCGTCAGGTCTCCTGAGGTGTTTTTTTCCTATAGAAAAAAAAATCGTCAGGTCTCCTGAGCTGTTTTTTTTTTCCTATAGAAAAAAATTCGTCAGGTCTCCTGAGGTGTTTTTTCCTATAGAAAAAAATTCACGTCAGGTTCCCAGAGGTGTTTTTTCCTATAGAAAAAAATTCACGTCAGGTTCCCTGAGGTGTTTCTTTTCCTATAGAAAAAAATTCGTCAGGTCCCCTGAGGTGTTTTTTTCCATAAAAAAAATCTTCAGGTCCCCTGAGGTTTTTTTCCTATAGAAAAATTTCGTCAGGTCCCTTGAGGTATTTTTTGTTATAGAAAAAAAATTCGTCAGGTCCCCTGAGGTGTTTTTTGCTATAGAAAAAAAATTCGTCAGGTCCCCTGAGGTGGTTTTTTCCATAGAAAAAAAAATCGTCAGGTCCCCTGAGGTATTTTTTCCATGGAAAAAAATCGTCAGGTCCCCTGAGGTGTTTTTTTCAATACAAAATAAATCGTCAGGTCCCCTGAGGTGTTTTTTCCTATAGAAAAAAAATCATGTCAGGTCCCCTGAGGTGTTTTTTTTTTCATAGAAAAAAATCGTCAGGTCCCCTGAGGGGTTTTTTTCTTAGAAAAAAAATCGTCAGGTTCCCTGAGGTATTTTTCCTATAGAAAAAAATTCACGTCAGGTCCCCTGGGGTGTTTTTTCCTATAGAAAAAAATTCACGTCAGGTCCCCTGAGGTGTTTTTTCCTATAGAAAAAAAAATTCACATCAGGTCCCCTGAGGTGTTTTTTCCTATAGAAAAAATTCACATCAGGTCCCCAGAGGTGTTTTTTCTTATAGAAAAAAATTGTTAATTTTTCAGAAAAGCTTTGAAGGTCTCAAATCGCCGTTACTGTGACATTATGAATGAATGCAATACAAAGATATATCCCAAGGTGTCGGATGATACTAATTTATATATTGTAAGGATAATAAATTATTGAAAATTCCGACTAAAATTTCTTCATTCAAGTACCTCCATAATGTGGAAGATGTATTGGTCCCCCTGGATCCTGGCACCATATTAAGGCGTGCCAGCATGGATGGCTCTCTGACCATTGAGTTACTGCTCTCCTTAACCACTTCTGAGACGGAGGTGCGCAATCTACCCATAGCCTATAGAAAATGCCGTTATAAGGATGAGAATATTTTGAAATATTTCGAGGTAAAAGAATTTTAATAGGAATTCCCCTTTTAAAGAATTGAACCTCACCTTTCAGATCTATCGCCCTGGCCTTTGCCGCATTGAATGCCGCATCAATGCCGCCTTTGCAAAATGTGGCTGTAAACCATTCTTTTATGTGGTGGCCCCGCACATTCCCGTTTGCGACATCAAAGGCATGTTGTGTCTGAGCAAAGAAAATTGGCCCCATTCGGTTAAATGTAATTGCCTCAAGCTGTGTCAGGAGGCCGAGTATATTGGTGTGCAAACTACCTTGCAAAAAGATGTAATTATAACAGAAAGAAGTTGACCTGAGGCTAAGAAGACAAAGAAATAACCTTGAAATGAAATTTGCTTTGTTTGTTTACTCCCCCCTTTCATGCTGCCCCTTCGATAGGACTCAACGAAATTTGAACGAACCATAATTGTGAAATTATTTTTGCCACGTATGGCCATGAAACGCCGTGTGGTGTTTAGTACCGATCAGCTGATGATGTCCTTTGGCGGAGCGATTGGTTTATTTTTGGGTGCCAGTTTTATTAGCATCTATGGTTTGGTCTTTGTCCTGAGTGAATTTGTATTCTCCAATTGTGTATCGTTGGTGAAACGGGAGAAGAAGGAGGAAAGAAAACGTAGGAAAATTGAGGATGCGGTGGTTCATAGCCACATAACTGTGGTTGGCCAGCGATATTAAATTTCCCAAAATTAGAAATGAGAAAATTAAATTTAGAAAGTTAATTGGTGGCATAAAAACAGGTATATAAAAATAAACATTGCCTACATTTAGGCGTTTCAAATGTCTAACACATATTAAGGCATGCTTTTAGGCGTTATGTGTAAAAATAAATATCTAAAAATAGATTGCTTGCTTTGAAATAAATGCGCAGAACTTGCTATCATTTAATTATTTCTTTAAAGAAAAAAATCGGCAGGTCCCCCATAGAAAAAAAAATTCGTCAGGTCCCCTGAGGTATTTTTTGCAATAGAAAAAAATTCGTCAGGTCCCCTGAGGTGTTTTTTGCAATAGAAAAAATTCGTCAGGTCCCCTGAGGTGCTTTTTGCAATAGAAAAAAATTCGTCAGGTCCCCTGAGGTGTTTTTGTTGCGATAAAAATACAACACTACAACTCAAATGTACTAAAAACCAGTATTATTTTGTAAACATGAAATTTGACATATGATTGATTGTAAGTCATACTTATTCTTTCCGGTTTAAATATCTTTCTTCTCTTGCCACAAGTCGTAAGATATAGACCTATACTTAAATAAACTCTTGAATTCAAACAACTTGTCTTTTACTTTGTTTCACGCATATTCCATAAAGGAAATTTATCATATATCCCTAACAAAGGTTATGGGCCCAGTGATACAAACTTAAAGAAGTTGTTTAGGTTGAATTCATTTGGAATTTATTCGGTTTTTTATTGTTTTACCCGGTGTTAAAAAACGTAAGGAAAATGTCAAGTTCAATTGCGAGTATTGAGAAGTTAAACGGAGACAATTACGGATCATGGTGTATCCAGGTAAAAAGTTTGCTGATCACGTTGGATCTATGGAATACTGTGACGGAAGAGTGCCCTGGGCATGATCCGCAAAAGTCTGTTTGGATGAATAACGACAGGAAGGCCCTTGCTACAATCACCTTGTGTGTTAAGCCCAGCGAGTTGATTCACATAAAAAATTCACTTACCGCCAAGAGTGCGTGGAATGCCTTAAGTTCAATATACAATGCATGTACAGCATCCAGGAAAGTACAGTTGTTTAAGAAGCTGGTTCGTTTCAATGTAAAGTTCAGTGAGAAGTTTGGTCCACAAATTAATGATTTTTGTTCCACCGTTGATGAGTTGAAGGAAATTGGAGTCATTTTGAATAAAGAACTTCTAAGTGTTTTGCTCCTATGTTGTTTGCCAGATGAAATGGAAAATTTTGTCGTTGCGATTGAATGTCGTGATACATTGCCAACGTACGACAACTTAGTTTCAAAAATATTAGAAGAAGAGATGAGGCAAGGAGACAAAAATAAATCACGTGGTTCTGAGACTGTTTTTGCGGCGAATTCAAAACACGAGCATAAAGCAAACAAAATAAATCGCAATAACTATAATGGATTTAAAGGTGGAGGGAGTAATGTGGATGGAAACAACAAAGGCAAAATGTATACCAACAACAACATAAAATGTTTTCGTTGTGGGAGAAGAGGTCACATACGATCTCAGTGTATGAGAAATGACAAAAGAGACGAAGATTATGCTTGTTCTTTATATGAAGGCGAGACAAACTTAAGAGAGCTGTGGGTTTTGGACAGCGGCGCGACTTCACATATGTGTAGGAGAAAAGAGCTGTTCGGTACGTTGAGAGAAACAAAACAGAGTATAATATTGGCATCGGGAGAGACAATTTACGCTGAAGGTGTTGGTGATATCACACTCAAAACTCAGTCGTCAACTCTCACTCTATACAATGTTTGGTATGTTCCTCATTTACACTCAAATTTTATCTCAATAACCAAAGTTATCAAAGCTGGTCACTCAGTTGTGTTTGAAGGCAGTACGGCGAAAATGATGAGTAAAGACAACAAAATTATTTTAACAGCTGATTTAAATAGTGGAATGTTTGTTGTGAAGCTGAAAGTTATAAAGAAAATGGAAAGAATTAATTCATTGAAGGATGATATCGTGACACGTAAATGGCACCACAGATTGGGTCATTTGAATCTAAACGATTTAAGTAAGTTATCGGTGAAAAATATGGTTAAAGGTCTACCATCGAATATATCAAAAAGCAAGAGCTGTATGACGTGCGCAGTGTGTAAAATATCGGCAGTTCCATATAAAAATTATGCAGGTGTACAAAGTGGTGATATTTTGGAAATAATACACACTGATGTTTGCGGGCCGATGGGAACAAAATCGTTAGGTGGTTCATCATACTTTATTACGTTTATTGATGATTATTCACGATACATCTCTACGTATTTTCTCAAACATAAATCAGATGCATTTGAAGCATTCTGTAATTTTGCTGCGATTGCGGAGAAGCAGACAGGCCGCCGAATAAAAATTGTCCGGAGTGATAATGGATCGGAATATGTAAATTCCGAATTTAAGCAATATTTCTCATCCAAAGGAATTATACATCAAACAACGGTTTGCTATTCACCCCAGCAAAATGGTGTATCCGAGAGGGCAAATAGGACCCTGTGCGAGATGGCAAGATGTTTATTAGAGGTTTCAGGTTTGCCAGAGAGTTTATGGGGCGAGGCCATAAACACAGCAACGTACATAAGAAATAGGACTCCAACAAAAGTGATTGAAGACGTAACTCCTTTTGAAAAATGGCATGGAAGGAAACCATCCGTACATTATTTTAAGACGTTTGGCTGTGATGCAGTAGTTTTAAATAAGGGACCTAAGCCAAGAGGTGGAAAATTTTTGCCCAAAGGTATTAAACTAAAATTTGTTGGTTACCAGAATCATACAAAAGGCTATAGATTGTATAATCAAAATACCAGAAAGATAGTTACGGCTCGGGATGTAATATTTTTTGAAGATTCATTTGAAAAGATTGTTGATGCTGATGATGAAGAAACCGGTTCATTTTGTGCTGAAGTTTTAAAACCAATATCTGAGAAAAGTAATGAAGAAAATGAAGTATTGGAAATGTCATGTGAGGAAAATCCGGAAACATTTTCGGATGAAAATGGAATTCCTGAAATGAATAGAACAGGAAATGATACCGAGAGAGAAGAAACAATAATGGTGGAAAATAAAAGAAAGCGTGGACGGCCAAAGTTAGCTAGAACTGGTCATGTGGGCAGACCTCGGAAAGTGTATTGCACGGAAAACGGTATAGAAATGATCAATTCGATTATAGAAAATCCAGAAACAGTTAACGAAGCATTAAGTTCGGAGAATGCAGAAATGTGGAAGGAAGCAATGTCGGTGGAATACGGCAATTTAATAAGGAATGAAACGTGGGATCTAGTGGAAAGACCTGTGGACAAAAACGTAATTGGCTGCAAATGGGTTTTTGTGGTAAAACGAAGGTCAGATGGATCCATTGAAAAATACAAGGCGCGGTTAGTAGCCCAAGGCTGTTCTCAAAAGTATGCAGTTGATTACGTGGAAACATTTGCACCCGTTGTAAGGCACTCGGTAATAAGATTATTGCTGGCGTTAGCTGCCCGGTATAATTTATTCGTAAATCATATTGATATAACATCAGCTTATTTGAATGGTAATATCGAAGAAGAAGTCTATATGAAGCAGCCATTAATGTTTGAAGACAAACATAATCCGAATGCTGTTTGCAAACTAAGAAAAGCTCTGTATGGTTTGAAACAAGCTGGACGTGAATGGAATAAACGGATAAATGATATTTTGATCAATATGGGATTTATGAGGTGTAAATCCGACACATGTGTATATGTACTTAGAAAGGATAATTGTCTATGTTTTATAGCAATTTATGTAGACGATATGCTCCTAGCATCTTCTAATAGAAATGAAATTAATAAAATCGTCAGTCATCTTAACAAATATGTGGAAGTAGTGGACCGTGGCCCTATAACATTTTACTTAGGAATGGAAGTAATAAGGGACGGATTAACGGGTGATATTACTATTCATCAAAAGAAATATGCTGAGGAAATTTTAGAGCGATGGGGTATGGCTGAATGTAAAGCAGCGGCAACTCCATGGAATAACGGCAATGTCTTATTAAAATGCGAAAAGCAATGTGTTAATATGAACACTAAGGCATATCAAAGTTTGATTGGTGCATTAATGTACTTGGCTGTCATAACGAGACCAGATCTTATCCATGTTGTTGCAAAACTTTCACAATACAATTCTCACCCGCATGAAGAGCATATGCAAGCTGCGAAACATATCCTGAGATATATTAAGGGAAATGTGAAGAGTAAGATAACATACTCAAATAAATTTAGCAATTTTGAATGCTTTACAGATGCAGACTGGGGAACTGAGGTAAACGATCGGAAATCGTTTTCAGGCCACATAATATTTTTCTCGGGTGGTCCCATTGCTTGGGAATCTCGAAAGCAGTCGGTGGTGGCGTTGAGTACAATGGAAGCAGAGTACATCGCTCTTTGCCAAGGAACTAAAGATGTCGTGTTTCATCGTGGATTATTACGTGAAATGGGTTTTGAAGACTATGTTGTACATCCAACTCAAATTTACTGCGATAACCAAGGAGCACAGTTCATGGTCAAAAACCCAACAGTGCAGAAGAAATCCAAACATATTGATATACGTTTCCACTACATACGGGAAAAGTATGAAGCGAAGGATATCGATGTTAAATATGTTACTTCTGATGAGAATGCGGCAGATATTTTAACAAAAGCTTTGAATAAGCAAAAACACTTGAATGGTTGTAAATTATTGAAAATTCAGATGTAGAACCAATTTGTATGTAAAGAAAAACGTGTATTTAGTGCATTTGATTTGAGAGGGCGATTGTTGCGATAAAAATACAACACTACAACTCAAATGTACTAAAAACCAGTATTATTTTGTAAACATGAAATTTGACACATGATTGATTGTAAGTCATACTTATTCTTTCCGGTTTAAATATCTTTCCTCTCTTGTCACAAGTCGTAAGATATAGACCTATACTTAAATAAACTCTTGAATTCAAACAACTTGTCTTTTACTTTGTTTCACGCATATTCCATAAAGGAAATTTATCATATATCCCCAAATATTTTGTACTCAATGATGATCTAAAACAATTACAGCCAATTTGCTTGAAAGCGTAACCAAACTCCTCAAAATACCGAATATTATAAGTGCCGTTATATAGGGGCTACCCCAAAAAGGAGGACCAATATTGATAATATTGAAGCAAACAACGAACTACAGATGATTAGGTTGAAAAGCATGCCTAAATCCCCAAAGGATCGAATAATGTGGAGGGTTTTGGGAAGCTTGGGCAAATTTTGTTAGGAACATTTTGTACTCAATGATGATCCAAAATATAAAATTAAGCCAAACGTCGAATATTATATATTGATAGTTTTTAGTAGAGATATTTTCTGCTCAGTAAGTATCCCTATTAAATTAGAAGTAATTCTGTTGAAGGCCGTGCCCAAGATCTTCAAAATACCGAATATTGACAGCTACCATTATATGGACGGTACCCCGAAACATTAATAATTTTTGGTACGGAAAAAATCGTGAAAATTCCTCATATTACAAAATACCGTTTTATGGGGGCTACCTTTATATCAACAGAAACATTAGAATGCAAAAATAGAAAAAAATATTACAAAGATCTGTACACTTTACCTTATAGTGGAGGGTTTAAAAACAAATCTAAAATTCCGTAAATTATAAATCAACAATATTGCTGGGCAAGACAACGTTTGCCGGGCCCGCTAGTTACTTCATAATTAAGGGTCGAACAACGAACGAGAGACCGAACAACGCTCGTCTCTATATGACATTAAACCATTTAGGCATTGCTCACACTTTTGTATTGCATGCACTTTCGTTGTTACGAACTTTACATTTCGTTTGTTTTTATGATCATCCTACGTCGCGTTGATCATACAAAATCACTCTTTGTTGTTTGTTGTGTTACATATCACTCGACAAATCTAAAATTATTCTTTTCTCATTTATAGGGTAGAGCCCTTTAGTGAGAATTTGCAGTGATATTTGCACCAACAACACATATTCTTTCCAATTGTTGTTAAATTATAAAAAATCGACGCTCCACATATTACTCACCAACCAAACGAATTAATCGTGTCGTTATTCCCCCTCGTTTGTTCTAACAAGCATAGCAGTAGTATTTGTTAATGATTCTCGCACATTGTATTGACTTCATTTCACCTAGCGCACAATGAAATATTTCACCTTCCGGTTTGACCTCGAGCAAATCCGTCGATTCGGCTACACTTGTTCACCTGTCGATAATCATAGCCTTGTTGTTCCACTTATCGACGTTGACGTTTTTGCTGGCGATTTTATATCTTGACCCACCTTCCGGGATCTGTTCACCACCCTATTTGTCAACAATTCACGTATTTCGGACATCGAACGTCTCTGTCATTTAATACAGAAGACCACCGGTGAGGCTAGTGAAATTGTTTCCAGATTTCCAATCACCAATTCTAGTTTCTCTTTAGCGTGGAAAGCTTTGTCTGATACGTATGACAACAAACGTACTGTGGTAAATTCTCTCCTTAAAAAATTGTTTGAAATCCCCTCCATAGACATTGAAACTATTTCTGGCCTTAAAACTATCCAACGCTGCAATGTCCGTCTATGATGTGGCCACGAATCAATGGTTTGCCAAATTAGCCAAAATTAGCATCAAAAACAAATCGTCATTGTCGTCTTGGAAAGATTTAGATTTTCTCCTCACAGAAAGAATACAAACATTGATTAGTTTAGAACATATCCTCCCTCCCAAACATTCGTTGTTGCCGCCAAAGAAAATGCATTATCACATGTCTATGAAATGTTCACTTTACAATATTGTTTTACCCAAATCGTCTAATATGTTGCCGCCAAAGAAAATGCATTATCACATGTCTATGAAATGTTCACTTTACAATATTGTTTTACCCAAATCGTCTAATACCTTGTTGTCGGTACATCATTCAAAGTGTGTTACCTCTCCTCGATCTATAGTTTCGTCGTCAACTTCTTGCGCCATTTGTCCTACACAAATTTTTGATAGTAAACAAAAATAAATGTTGTATAAACTGCTAATTCGTGGCCATCCCGTCAAAAACTGCAAAATCAATTATAGTTGCAATTTGTGCAGTCTGAGGCACCACCGCCTTCTTCACCGCCCACAAGTACCTAAAGTTGTTTCAAACTCCTCCGGCTTTTACCAAGGTCAATAATCGAGGACAGAATTTTTTGTCCCATTCTTCAGAAACCCCTTCTCCAGCTTTTACTAAAATCAAAAGTCGAGAATTTTCTTCTTAGTTGCAGCGGTCTTCGGACAAAAAACTTAAGAAACGCCTGATACCTCACCCCTTCCAAGATACCTATGTTCTCATAGGAACAGCAGTTGTTAATATAGTTCACGCGTGCCATTATTGATCCTTCTTCAGAGGTATCTATTGTTAGTAGAATACTTAAAAAACAATTGGTACTTCGGTTGACTCGATGAAAGATTGCAAATCTCCTACACCAAGAGAAATTGATTCTCTAAAGTTGTCCTCCACTAAAAATTCTAAAATTGTTGAAGCAAAGGCACTGGTTCGGCCTAATGTCAAGGGGAAATTGTTTTAAATCCACACTTTTCGAACTTGAAATCTACCTTTGATGGCAGCCCAGTAGATCTGCAACTTTGCCTTGATCTGTATCCCCAAATATTGGAAGTTGAACCACCAAAAGTTTTTCTAAATTCATTGATGGCCCAAAAGTGTATTTTTCTCCCCCTACTAGCACCTAATATCGCACCGAAGTTGAAATTGACCATTTGAATAAATGTTAATATCGTTTTGAACTTAAACATCACCCATTTACTAAACATGCTAATAAATTGTGATAGTCGGTCGTAGCAAAGGGCCGGAATGTTTAAGTTTGATACGTTGGCCTAAAACCTCCTGAGCCCAGTCGATCACCAACACGCGTGTAACACCATTAACTGCTTGGAAGCTCCACTTAAAATTATACATATCGGCCCACTTTTTCTGGTAACCCCCTTATAGCAGGGGGCTTAAGCGCGTTTTTAAACCGAATTCACTGAAATTTTGTACAATGGGTTTTTTTTGGATACAAAATTATAAATATAGGTCAATTTTTTCGGGAAGGCCCCATATAAAGGCACCCCAACTTGCGGATTTTGGGATTCTTGAGCGCGTTTTTTTAAACCGAATTCGTTGAAATTTGGGTTATTTTTGGTACAAAATTTCTCCACTAAATATTATAAATATAGGTCCAGTTTTTCGGGTAGCTCCCATATAAGGGCACCCCCAATTGTCGGTCTTTTGCGGCTCTTGAGAGCGTTTTTCAGCCGAATTCGATGACATTTGGTACATTATGTTATTTTTGGGTACCAAATGTCGCCAATACAAATTATAAATATCGGTCCACTTTTTCTGGTTGCCCCCATGGTACCTTGCCAATTTACGGTATTTTGGGGGGTTTTAAGCGCGTTTTTCAACCGAATCCGTTGTAATTTGGTATCTTGTAGTCGCATATTGTAAAAAATTTTCTTACCCAAAATTAGAGGATATACCGACAATTCTTTCCAATGTGGGTTTTGTAACACGCAATGCCCAGAAATACTACATTTCGGTAACTTTTACTGTTCAAGCCAATGTACTGTGAAAAATATTATTTTACAAATTCGTACTATAAGAATAAACAAGTACTAAAATGTGCTAGTTGTTTACCATTATAATTTAACTTCCGAAAACCTAATATGGTACTATTTTCATGCGTCCATGTGGAGGATCGGGAAAATGTATACTTTCATAAAATATAAAAGATTAGTAAGTTGTACTCGAGTTAGTATGATACAAGAATCAATGCTTCTTAAACCTATGTTTGAAAGAAATGCTGACCAATATCTGCAATTTTCTTAAATTATATTACATACTTAGAAATTCATAAATCCATATTAACTGATTTTGTGTAACTAAATTAATGTTTATTTATTTTAACTATAAAATTTATTGAGTTTTTGAAAGATCCGCTAACGAAGTAGCGGGCATATGCTAGTTATTTGACTGTTGACTTGTCTTCTTTGTATTTGGCGCTTAACTGTCCACATTTCAATCCATTTTCTTCAAAGTTCTTTAATAGTTTCATTTTTTTCTTCTTACTTTATATAACGCATCTACCCATTTTCGCAACTTCTATATATTTAGCAATTTTTGACATTAATCGACAACTGATCCTCTAAGATTGCACTGAACCTCAGCTTTCACTTGTCATCTAACCATAGAAGCACCCAGTCGCATATCGTCTACGCGATATTACTAGTAGGTCTCAGCACGGCCTCCCTAATTTACTTACTTACTTAGCTGGCTTGTTACCGTTACAAGCGCGTCGGTCTTGTGCGCAAATCCACCAAGACCACGATCCAAGATGTTGTTTTCTACTTGGTCTTTCCATATAATTCGTGGCCTTCCCCTTCTACGGGAACCATCAGTAGGCTCGTTTTTATATGCCTTTTGAGCTGGGGCATTCTCATTCATCCGCACATATAGCCTAGCCACCGTAGTCGCTGCAGCTCAATACGACTGACCATGTCGATGTCTGCGTATAAATTGCAAAGCTCGTGGTTCATTCGATGCCGATATTCACCGTCGACGCAGATCGGCCCGTAGATCTTTCGGATAATTTTTCTTTCAAACACCCCAAGAACTGTCTCATCTGCCTGTACCCATGCTTCAGATCCATATAATAGCACGGGTAGTATCAGCGTCTTGTAAAGTGTGAGTTTGGTCTGGCGGGAGGTGGCCTTGTTTCTAAACTGCTTACTTAGACCATAGTAGCATCTGTTGGCCATCACAATCCTTCTCCGAATTTCAAAACTGATGTCATTCGTTTTATTTACGGTGGTACCAAGGTATATAAAGTCTTTCACTACCTCGAAGCTGTAGTTCTCAAGTTCCACAGTTGGTCCGAGTCTACTGGACGTTTTGCGCGTTGATACCATCAGCTTGGTTTTCTCGCCGTTTACTGTGAGACCCATTTTGGCAGACTCCTTTTCAATTTGTTCAAAGGCGCTCGCAATGTGCGACCCATTATATCGATGTCATCGGCGTAGGCGAGTAACATGTGTTGTTTGGTGCACAGAATGCCATTTCTGTTCCCCTTTGCGTCTCGTATGACCTTTTCTAGCAGGATGTTAAAAAGATCACACGACAAACTGTCACCTTGCCTGAATCCTCGTTCGGTATTGAAGGGCTCCGACAGATCTTTTCCTACTTTAACTGCTGACATTGTGCCACTTTAAGTTATCCTGCATAGCCGTATTAATTTTGCAGAAATTCCGAACGCAGACATGGCTTTAAACACCTCTGAACGGATAGGGCTGTCGAATGCGGCTTTATAGTCGACAAATAGGTGATATGTGTCGATGTGTTTTTCGTGAGTGAAAATCTGGTCAATGGTGGATTTTTGCCAGGTCTGAAGCCGCATTGGTATGGTCCGATGATGATGTCATTGACCATTGGTTTCAATCGCTCACACAGCACACTGGATAGCACTTTATATGCGATGGGAAGGAGACTTATTCCTCTATAGTTGGCACATATCGTCTTGTCTCCTTTTTTGTGCACGGGACACAGGATGCTGAGGTTCAAATCATTGGGCATGCATTCATCTAGCCAAATTGTGCTAATCAGCTGGTGCATGCTCCTGGCCAGCATCTGTATCTGTCACCAGACTTCCTTCTTCATCTCTACCGGAAGATGTGCCAGCACCAAAGCCTTCGGTTTGGTGTTTTACTCGTTGGTAAAATTTCCGAACTTCATTCTGACTCCTGTATATCTCAATTTGCTCACGCTCAGTTTTCTTGTTCTTTCTTCTTTTGCCTGAAAACACGTTTCTCCTCTCTCCTTTTCTCCTGATAATTCTCCATCACGTTACGTGTTGCTACTGTCTGCAGGGTTGCCCTATACGCTGCGTTTTTCACATCAGTAGCTCTACGACACTCCTGATCGTACCATGGGTTTCTTGGTGGTGGTTTTTGGTACCCAAGTGTTGCTTTTGCTGCAGTTTGTAGGGAGTGGGCAATTCTTTGCCATTGTGCTTCCATACTACTATCGGGACAAGAAGTGATTTCTTCAAGCAGATGGATAAGTTGAGCGGAGTAGGCCTCGGCTACATGATGTGTTTGCAGCTTTTCGACGTCTAGTTTCCGTGTTGTGTTAGATCGCACCTTTGCTGCTACATTAAGACGGGTGCGTACCTTGGCTGCCACAAGGTAATGGTCCGAATCGATATTCGCTCCTCGGATCGATCGGACGTCTAAAACACTGGATGAATGCCTTCCGTCTATCACAACATGATCAATTTGATTTCTCGTTGCTTGATCAGGATAGATCCAAGTGGACTTATGTATTTTGAGATGCTTGAATCTGGTGCTGCTAACTACCATATTTTTTGCTGCCGCGAAGTCAATCAACCTCATGCCGTTGTCAGATGTTTCTTCATGAAGGTTGAATTTTCCGACGGTGGGGTCAAAGATATTTTCCCTTCCGATTTTTGCATTAAAATCTCCTAGCAGAATTTTAATGTCATGGCCAGGGCAACGGTCATATCCTTTTTCTAGGCGCTCGTAAAATATGTCTTTGGTCTGTTCATCTTTATCTTCGGTCGGGGCATGGGCGCAAATGAGACGGATTATAGCAATTCGCTCATCTACTGGAGTGAATCTGGAGACAAGGTATTTTATTCTCCTGTTAACCATAAATCCGCAGCCAAATTAATGTCTCGTTTCATGGCAGCTATAATACAGGGCGTAATCGTCTGATTAATTTACGTCTGTCCCTTTCCATCGTATTTCCGCCAAAGCGAACACTGCGGCTGTTCTGTACAACGTGCGCACATTCCAAGTGCAGATTCGTAAATCGTGGTCCTTTATACGTTTGCGGGGGTCGTCAACATTAGGGGTGTTTGGTTTTCTTTTTCTTAGCTTTTCATAGTAGGTTGGGTTTTCCGAGAGTGGGCAACTAACCCGACGCCTCAACCCATTTTTTATAGTTCTTATTGGTGAACTCGCGGGACATGTTAGTTCACTATTTCATCGAGTGAGTAATGAGTAATTTTTGTTTGCTTGCCAATTAGTATCCGTTATAAGTTGGCATTGGTCGGCTTCCATTTATCCCTAGGTGTGTACTTTTAATATTTTACTTATTCACCAAAACAGTTCACATTTTTTGCTATTGTAAACATAGTACAATGAAAATAAACGATATGAAACGTTTCGTATCGTACTTTTTGTACTGTTTTCGATCATGTTTTCAAATAGAACGAAAAGTTTTCGGTTACAACAAATATATTGAAACGTTCAGTTGTTGTTGGGAGGGAGGCGTAAATGAAACGTTTCCAACGGTTTGCCGAACAAAATGATCAATTCTTGTGTTTGTGTTGCTATGGCGGGTGGTGGTGGTTGTTCATAACAACCACCCAACAAATCTGTGTTGTCGCTATTTTTGATTTTTAATCTCACCATGGCAACACAGATCTCGTTCTCATTTTCTGTGAAATTGAAATCTAAATACGTGCTTTCTTCCATACAAAAGATTAGCAGTCTGTCGCCTTGTACTGATCACCCTACACCGCGTTGACCATGCAAAAGAATTCGATGTTGTTTTTACCACCACTCGTCGACTTAGTTTTGTTTATCGATTCTCATTTAAAATTCCTTTCTTGAGAATTTCGAAATTATATTGCAATAACAACACACATTATTAGTAGATAAATTAGAAACTATAACAACTCCATATATTGCTTGTTTGGTTTATTTGTTGTACTTTACTTCGATTGTTCTAATAAAGACTTCAGCTGCGAAATCGACCCATTTTCTAACAAAACACTCCATGTTCCCAAATCTTGTTCGTTTGTTTTTGTTATTCCTCTCCAACCAAACGAATTTTTTGATGTTATGTTCGAAACGTCTCCTCGAAGAATTTGCTTGCAATAACAGCATACACATAACAGTCCACAATCTTGTTTGATTTATTTGTTGTATAGATCCATCGCCAAACATACTTCTGTTGTTATTATTGTTCTAACGTTGATCAGTTATCACTGCAGAATTTGCTTTGCCATAACAACACGCGTGTATTCCACGCGAAATATACCAAAATTGTTTTGTGTTGCATATGCATTTTTCTGCTAGTGTATCTTGTGTTTTATTCTGTTTTGTTTGATATTCGTTATTCACCACAGCACAGTGGTACCAAGCGACAAAAATTGTGAATTTTCAAAAATTAATATTGCAAATTCCTGTTTATTCTTTTTTTATAAAATATTGATTACTAGTAGGGTTTTTGATATTTTTGGAAATTTGTACCCTACATTCGGCAGCTGTCGCACATTATAATAGAGCCAAGAGTATTTATTAAAAATGTTCATTTTTGTGAATATTTATCCGTTGCTGTCTTTTTATACCCTTTACCACAATGTGTTACAGGGTAGTATGTCTTTGTGCATATGCTTGTAACAGGCAAAAGGAAACGAGTTAGACCTATGGTTCCTTTTAAGAATATGCATAGAATCACTTTCTGAGTCGATTTTTGCATGACCGTCTGTCTGTCTGTCCATGTTATATTGTAAACAAAGTACAGGTCGCATTTATGATCCGAATTGGATGAAATTTGGCACAGCACAATTGTTTGGCTCAGGGACGAACCCTATTGAAAGTGGGACAAATCTGTTCAGATTTAGATATAGCTCCCATATATATTTTCGTCCGATTTTTAGCAAACAGTGCACCAAATTTAGGCCGAATGGCACGAAATTTTGCACAACGTATTGAAGTTAGGGCAGTCTAACGTGTACCAAGTTTTATTGAAATCGGTCCAAATGTTGATTATAGCTTTTAGTCTCAATTTTTAGCAAATGGTGCACCAAAGAGTCGAATTTAGGCCGGTTGGTGCAACGTAGACAAAAAAAAAAAAAAAAAAAAATCAAATTTAAGCTGATTGGCAAAAAATTTTGCACAATGTACTAACGTTAGTATAGCTTAACATGTGTCAAGTTTTATTGAAATCGGTGTCAATTTAGATATAGCTCCCATTTATAAATAGTGCACCAAAGAGTTAAACTGGGTCCGATTGACATGACATTATGCAACATATCGAAATGGGTCTACAATAACGTCTGGAAA
The DNA here is from genome assembly GCF_032173495.1 of Musca vetustissima. Taxonomy (NCBI): domain Eukaryota; kingdom Metazoa; phylum Arthropoda; class Insecta; order Diptera; family Muscidae; genus Musca; species Musca vetustissima. The sequence continues at coordinate 9,795 of NW_026884880.1, read as the reverse complement.
GTGAGTTTAGATGAAATTGGTTCAGATTTAGATATAGCTCCCAATATATTTTCGTCCGATTTTACGTGAATCGTGCACCAAACACTTCATGCTTTTTCGATTGACACAAAATTGTACACTACGTTCTTAAGATAGTATAGCCTAATATATGTTAAGTTATGGTATTCAATTGAGCCTAGAATATTACGTTTCGTAGAAATTTGTTCAGATGCAAATATTGTTCCTATATATATTTTCGACAGACTTCATGTTAATTGTCCTCCAAATAATGAACTAGTGTCCGCATGAGGCTCTGTGTTGTAGCATAATGAATAGTCTGATTTAAATCGATTTACATAATGTTGTCCCTTTGCGCTGATCGAGAATATATATATATATATACCTTTTGACAACCGCAGCCTATTATTTGTATTCACCTCTTCAACTCGTACTACTTCGACATAGAGATCTTTTTTACAATTTTTTCAATATTTGGAATTATTTGCTGCACTATCTTTTGAGCTATAGTTATCTTTGTTGGATTTTAACTTTTATTCTCCCTTTGTTGTTTATAGAGGAGGTTTCATATTGCGATATTTTTATATACAGTGAACTCTCGATAATGTGAACACTCAAACTGACAAGCTGATCGAATCGAAAAAAAAACTAACCCGATATTAATTGGCATCCATTTTTAGTGTTTTTATTTATCGAACAAGTACCAAAATTAACTCTAACGTTGTGGGAGCAAAGCGTTAGGGTCAAAGCATCTATTTCAGTTTGGAAGGATTTAAATTGATTCGATCACCACAAGATCCTCGGTGTTATTATTCAGTAAATCATTATTAGTGCTAATGCTATCGGTAGATATGGGCAGTGGGTAAATACCGAGTATGTTGGGTAAATACTCTGTAAATACGATAAATACCCATTTGTGGGTATTTATTTGTGTATTTACTATATTGAAAAAATAAATACCCATTTGTGTTTGGTATTATATATTCCATATATAAGTGTATTTACTATATTGAAAAAATTATTGATTTCATACTCTTTGGCGTTTTCACTTTTATTGTGTTTGAAAACGTCTTGAATAATATATATTCGTTACAATCTGCATACTCCCAAATGCTACAACATTGAAATGTCAAACAATTTTGTTTCTTTTTTTCAGTTATATATTTATAAGCACATCTAAATGTATGTTTTTATATAAATATATAGTTTTTCCGTACTCAAGGGAGAATCGAAAACAAGTATTATCAGTTGAAGATTCTTGTAGATTCGTGAACAGATATATAAATTTATATTATTTGTATTTATTTTACATACATACGTAATTTGTGCAAAAAATTAAATCCGAGCAATTTTTGTTTTTATATCATCCATTTTAATATCCAAAACTTGACTGACTTATATTAAGATAACCATAAATGTAAACGTCAGTTTAAATAAGTCAAATTAAAAGATTCATCAAGAATCCTGTTTGCGCCAGATTATAAAAAAAACTCGTAGTATTTAATTTAATTAACATATGCTTTAATGAATAAAAAAATATTAAAGATACATAAAACATACATGCATTGTATGGGGGTTTTATGCTGTATACAGATTCACATATTTTAAATATCGACAATAAAACACATATACATTTTAATCTATTCAAGTACATTGATATATAATCTAGTTGTAAACAAGCGTATTCGTTAAAATTGGCATTTTCTCGTCACATAGTTTTGCAGACATGTTCGGAATGAATTGTCGAGAACAGTGATATGTAGATTGTATATTGGATACTATTGCTTCATCTCGGGAAAATACACATAATCGGAAAACAATAGGTATCTTTATTTTGAAATGACTTCGCGTAATGATCTTGAGGAGGCTATTGTGCGTTGGCCTTTTTCAAGCTTGTCAGCGTCACCAGCTGAAAAGCGGTGTATTATAGGGTTAGGGACTGCATTTTGATGATCAGATAAAATACTATTTTGAATGTGGTGATTTACCGGCGTATTGTTTATGCACCATAATGATTTATGATTTTGTTTATTAGTTGAAACAGATTCATGTTCATTCAACATTTGATATTTGCCGCTCAATCTTATTTCAGGTTTCGGAGGCACAACACATACAATTGATTGCGACGAAGTCTGAGATGTGTTGCTGTCACTGCTAGATGGTGTTGTATATTGGAGTTCATTGGAATTATGTGTTGTGAAATGTATAGTTGGTGAAAAAATAGATTCATCCGTCTTCAGCAGAGCTTCTGTGGAAGGCGAACAGCTACTATAATTCATAGCTATATTAAAGTTCGTAATTTTGTCGGTATCAGGGTGCACGTTGTTATCATATGTGTCCTCATTGTCCAAATTTTTTAGAGCTGGTTTTGCTGTCAGACGAGATACAATATTGTCAGTCTTTATCTTATGTTGTATACCTAACATGTCAAGTATCATCTGAGGATTAGAAACCACCAAATTTTGTAGAGTATTGTAGTCGATGTACTTTTCAGAATCAGTTTGACATGCACGAGAAGTTTGCTGCGTTTTATTCGATGAAACAACGGGGGGTTGTGTGAATTTGGATGTGTGAGAAGAGTTGGCAATATATTCTGGGAATATTTCCTGCATTTCGCGCCCCCATATATCTGGTGGGTGTGACGAACTACGCTGAAGTGCTGATTCTTCACTGCTTACAGATGGACATTTACAATTAGCGACGACAGTTGCGCTGATATTCGGTATAGATCGAGCGGGCGGAAACTTTAAACTTGTTTCTGATGCCACGGAAGGAAAAGTTATTTCTTGCAAGGCTTGTAGCGCATTTCTAACTTCAAAACTTAACTGTGTCATATCATGGTGAAGCGTCGTTACTTGCGAGTCCAATCGCTCTAAAGAGTGTTTTTTATTGTTACCATATTCAATGTAATCGGTATCGTTATCCTGAAAGTCTTCTTCCAGAGAGGTAGTGTCGACGCTTGATGTCACATTAACAGAACGTTGCCGTTCCACGCGTTCTCGAAGTGTTATGAAGCAGCGTCCCTTTTTGTGGCTCTTTATTAAACGTGGACTATTAACTGCAAGCAACGGAGAACGTATATGTAAAGGTGATGGAGTAGCAACACTGTGGTGGGGTGAAACGGTGGTGCCAGTAGAAACTCCTATGTCAGCTTCATCTTCATTGCCGTCTACTTCATGTATATTTTCATCATCTTCGCTAATGCTGGGCAATGGAAATGACGGTCCAATATCTGCGTCCTGACACTCATACCCTTCACGCAGATTGAAAGTCAAGTCATGTTGAATGTCGTTGGCAAACTGTTGCTGATACTCTGGATACAATCGCAAGACTTCCACCAATCCTCCCATGTGTATACATTTTAAATCACAGTAAGTAAGTGCCTGAAATATGAATGGAAAGGAATTTTGCTAATTATGTATATATTATATTTTGTATTCATTTAAATTTAATATTTCATAAAAAAATTTAAGTATTTTGCACATCAAAGACTTTTGTTGCATAGATAAGGAGATTTTATCATCCGAAATATGTTTGATTTCACAAATGATGATGTTGAGCGTAATTGTTATATTTTCATGAAAAATATGGATTAAATTAATTACAGTAAACAAATTTTCACAAAACTCTAAATTTGATAAATTATACGAAAATTTCAAATTGGATAAGGTAATCTATTGTACAGGTGGTAACTGAACAAGTGAAAACTATGATAAATTTTTTTAATCCCTCCACCATGACGATGACAATCAAAATATCTACAACTGAACATACCGAAAAATACATGAGAAAAATTAGATTGAAATTCTGAAAATATCTAATAGTTGAGTACCGTTATATGGAGATCAAAATCAAAGTTCCTAAAATACCGACTTGGTCCAATATTTAATACTTTTAGAGCGGAGATGTGGTGATACCGTTATGAGAACCCAAAATACCAAATTACAGCCAATTTAATTGAACAACGTGTCAAAAATTTCCATTTTGGGGGCTACAGTCAATTCGGTTTGAAAGCCTGTCCAAAACCCTCAAAATATCAATTGGGGAGTACCGTTATATGGGGGCTGCCCTGAAACTTCCGTCAATATTAATAATGTTTGGCACGGATATGTGTTATTTAATGTGCACCCAAAATACTAAATTACAGCCAATTCTGTTTGAAAACCTGTAAAAAATTCCCAAAATACAGAGTATTCGTGAGTATCATTATATGGGCGCTCCCCTGAAAGTTGGGCCAATATTTATAATTTTTGGTACGGAGATATTCACCATGAAAACCCAAAATGCCACATTGCAGCCAATTTTGTTTGGAAACAGGGTTCAAAACCCCAAAATAATCAATATTTGGGGGTATTGTTCTGGAATGGTCCGTGTGACGAATTTTTAGGTTTTCGACTGTCAAAAAGGTGTAACTGCATAAAATGTAATAAATGTAGTAAACGTCATTTATTTGAATACTATTACCATAGATATTTATTTTCAAGAATGTATATTATTTTTACATATATCTGACAATTCCTTACTAGAACTGACAATAATTCTAACCTTTCTGGAAAAGAAAATTTTGAAATTTGATATGGATTTGAGTAAAGCATATGTAATTTCCAAATTGATTAAAGTAAATAGCTATTCAGTCAAAAACCTAATGGTTTTGGAAGTGTTTCCGACGTTTCTGACGTATGTATTATATTATAATATACCTTAATGCGTGCGTTAACGACGATAACGATGGGCAAGAAAGCAACATCAAAGTCGTGATCAGTGTTGCCAAAATTTGTTGATAAAAATGCTGGATTTTGTTTAAAAAATGCTAGAAAGTTCTAAAAAAATTAAAAAGGTGCCAAATAAAAGTGCTAAAAATTGTATGGAAAAAAATTAGCAGAATTGGCTGCAATTTTATACTCTCATTGGGTCCATGTTTCGAGGTTGGCTCTAGAGAGCGCATTTTGAGGACGTTTTTCCATCCAATTGACTATAATTTCGAACTTTTGATTCTAATGGTATGCCTTACCTTCCCACAAAAAATATTAACACTGGTCAACGTTTTGGAAAATGGCATATATGCAAAAAATTGTCAATATAGGTGAAGGTTTGCATGTAGTCCTCATAATAAAGTACACTTCTGTATACCCTTTACCACACTGTGGAACAGGGTATTATGCCATTGCGCATATGCTTGTAACAGGCAAAAGGAAACGAGATAGGCTTATGGTTCCTTTTGAGAATATGCATAGAATCACTTTCTGAGTTGATTTATGCATATCCGTCCGTCCGTCTGCCCATGTTAAATTGTAAACAAAGTACAGGTCGCATTTATGATCCGAATTGGATGAAATTTGGCACAGCCCATTTGTTTGGCTCAAGGACGAACCCTATTGAAATTGGGAAAAATCCGTTAAGATTTAGATATAGCTCCCATATATATTTTCGTCCGAGTTTTAGCAAATAGTGCATCAAAGAGTCAAATTTAGGCCGAATGACATGAAATTTTGCACAACGTACTGAAGTTAGGACAGTCTAACGTGTGTCAATTTTTATTGAAATCGGTTCAGATATTTAGGCCAAATGGCACGAAATTTTGCTCAACGTACTGATGTTAGGACTGTCTAACGTGTGCCAAGTTTTATTGAAATCGGTTCAAATTTTAATATATCTTCCATTTAGTCCCAATTTTTAGCAAATGGTGCACCAAGGAGTCGAATTTAGACCGATAGGTACAACGTAGTCAAAAAAGTCAAATTTAAGCCAATTGGCAGAAAAATATTGCACAATGTACTAATGTTAGTATAGCTTAACATGTGTCAAGTTTTGTTGAAATCGGTGCCAATTTAAGCGGTATAAGCGGTGTACACACTATCATTTTTCACTGTCAACTTTTGTGGTGGACGTTTTGAAAGTAACACTAGAAAAAGTATACATTTTTTTCTTTTCTGCCTTGCACCTTATTAACTTTTTATTTATAAAAATAACAGACAAATTTTAGATGAGCACAAACAAATATAAAAACTTAATTTTATCAATAATTTTGTCATCCAGCAAATACGTTTTTTTTTACCACAGTTTTATATCACAGCAATGGATAAATGTGTCATTGATGATCACATCCATTCTGTATTAGCTTGGTGCCACTGTAACACAATTTCTTCCATATTTCCAGAAAAAATTAATCTCTGCAATGAACAAGCAAAATAATCAATACACTATACATTGTACTTGTAGCCTATTCTAAATCACTCACTATGTTTATTTTCTATTCTTTACAAATAGTTTTTTCCGAATTTTAGTTGGTAAACCCTCGCTTGTTTAATTTTTTTTTACTACTAAAGATCTTTCGTTTTTGTTTTGGTTTATATGTTCTTTCTTCTCTTCTTTTTACTTATCTCCATGCTTTAACATTTCAATGAATGAATAGCTAATGAATGGGTAATTAAAATTCACCACAACTAAATGAGAGTGGTTCTTGTCTTGGATTGGAGTAGTCACAGTATCCATCTCACATTGAATCACATATATTTCAATAACCACAATTTTAATAAATATTTAAAGATTATTTTCGAATTCTGCTGAATTTTCTGAATAAAACACATTAATGTTTATTAAATAATATTGATTTAATAAAAATGAACTCCAGAACCTAAATTTAATGCTGGCAATGATATCAACTGGATATCGATAAATTTACAGTTTGACATATTATGCCTTCTATTCTTTCGCTAAAATCAGCACTATAGTAGGAATACATTCCCAGAAAAATAAATCATTCTTTCTTTTGGAAACCGTGAAACTATTAAGATCTGAATTTATTCCCAACAAATTTTCAAATATCTTTGCAATAAATTTTCTATAAATTTTCAAAGTGAAAATTATAATTTGTTCGAAAAGTCATCTACATAATTTACGGCTCAGTGAATTCCACCAAAAATTAACTATTTCCTGGTACTATCTTGCTGTGAAACATCAATTTTTATTCGCATCAGGAAATCTTCAACAAAGTGTCATTGGAAACGATAAGCTACTACCTGTAATCTAACAAAGATTTAACCCAGGGAACACGCTACCCACAGGGTAGTTGTGGTTCCACAGTATTTTTTGGCTAGAAATCTACCCAATTGACTTTTAATTGATTCATCCCGGCACTATACAATTACATAATCGATACATATTTTGTGACACCTCGTGGACGAAATAACCTATTCCTGCAATATATATTACCCTGGTACGAGACGCCATTCACATTCTACTTAATTGGACATTTTTCATGGAACCTTTAGATGACCTGTCCACCAATCACTATCTTTGTGCCAACATTTGATTCCGAATTGTGCAACAACTACCACCTTTGTGCCAAATTTTGGTTCCGAACTGTACACTACAACCCCCGTCTTTGTTCCAAATTGTGGTACCCAACTGTGTCGACCACAGCCACACACAATCCATGAGGCATAAACCATAATCCCATGTGGCAATTACTATAACCTACACTACCAAAAAATATGGAATTCATACTTATGATCCCGATACATTAAGTATAAAATCAAGATATTTTCATAATTTATATAGAACATGATATTCGTAGAATGTATATAAAATTTTACTATTAGAAACATGGAACCATATTGGCCCATATTTTTTGTCATCCGATTTATAAAATAATCATTACCATTTTTTTTTTCATTCGAATCCACTAAAATTCAATACATTCTATATCATGTTTTCATTAATATAGCAACTGCCTAATATTCGTAATTTATATCTTTCATGCTAGAAAAATATTTAAGTTAATTCGATGATAGAAATTTATCACATCACCAACATAAGAGTATCATAATTATCAAACAGATCAACCCAACATTCCGTGCATGGAGAAGGCCTTCGCCCATACAGGAGAAAGAGGGGTAAGTCATGAAGTCTCTTTATCGTAGATTTATTGTATTGTGAGAGCATGAAAATACTTTTGGAAAACGGGACATGTTCCCCTTAATATACGATATTTCGATCTCTTTATTATTATATTATTTTTTTGTTCACCACTCATGTGATACTCTCACAATACAATAAACCAACATTTGCTCTTTTCTTATTTTGGTGATTTTCTATTGATTCTTCACTCGTATATCTCACTAAATTTATGAAAAACTGAAAAACATTATGTATTAGATTAATATAAATATTGTAGATTTTATTAAAAAAAAAGCTAAATTATGGTTTGAATAAATAATGTAAAAATTCCATTCTTTAAATCGCTTCATCATGGTCCATAACATTTGCGTATTTTTATCGATTTTTTAGGGAGTCTACAATAATAACTGTAGATGAACATGCATTGTCTAAAGGAGGACAAGAACCCCCTAAACCGACTGTAGCTAACATTCAATGGCTCCCGAAGTCTAACTTTAGACAAAGGCAAAAACGAAGCTATATGCTCTTTTTTTTCTACCCGTCCATTACAGTATTTGGCGCCCAACGTGGGGCCTGGAGGGATTTTTCCCGAATCCTGGATCTATTCCGTATTTCATATAGATTTTATTAGTCAAAAGATCCCTTATGTGTACATATTTTAGGTTGGATGGATTCAGAATAATTGTCAAAATCTTTCTGGATTTTTCAATAATTTGGAGTTAACTTCGAATTGGTTGACCGCTGGATTTTTGATAACGCTTTCTGTTCCATACTACCCTGAAATAAGGACACATATTTTATCTTCTTTAATTCAGTATATTTTCCTTTAAGTTTATTATATTCTAACTGGGTTACTAGCACTTTTTAGTGACCTTTGTTAACAAGACGAGACTATGATATAAATTTGGAAGTCTAAGCTGGTTTGTTAGGTATAAACAATTTATCGGATGATATGCTATTTCTCACTATAATCTATTCTGTCCTACACCTTATAAGAAACGTCAAAATCATATTAATCCCAAAAAAAATTAAACTACTTCTAATCCTTTTAGACTTACTATATTATTTTAAAATTGATATAATATAGTTCTCATGATCTTGTACTTATACAAGAACTAAAATTTAAATTAATTTAAAACAAATTGTTATCTAATATATTGGACGTTTTGTTTATCCAATATGGCTGAACAAACAGTTCCTATGCCTGAAGAGCAAACATCAGCTCCAACAAATATAACGACTTCTAATTGTAATATATGCAACGATCCTATGGCTGAAGGACAAGATTGTTTATTAATCAGTCAGTGTTTGCACTCTTTTCATAGAGATTGCATTGAGCAACACCTTTCAACTCCAGCGCAATGTCCTGTTTGTCAACATCCTTGTCAACTCAACGAGTTGCGGACATATATTGTCACCCCCAAAAAACCTCAAATTTCAAGACAAAATAAACCATGTAAAGGTAGAGGCGCAATGGCGCGGACATATAATACTAGAAGTGCCTGTAGGAATTTGTTCCAAGATCTACCAAATGTGTCGTTTAATGATGGTGCTAATCCACCAACAGAACAACATCAATCTCCCAACCCAACAAATAATTCCTTAGGTAACGATAATTTCGTCCTATCACCATTTCCTAACACTAACACACAATTGGGTACCAATTCTGCTGTAGATTATGCCGAAATCAATCGTATGATTGAGGCAAATATTACCCGTCTTATTCAAAATTTAAATTTTCAAAATTTAAATAATCAGCCTACTGTTACTAATAATAGATCGGATTATGCTTATGGTAATCCATCTCATACCAGTGCTAACGTCGGAAATGTTCCGAATGTTCCTTTGCCAACCAGTCAAAATATAGCTCCCAATTGCTACAATAATGCAGATGGAAGT
>NW_026884879.1:0-58317 GCF_032173495.1 Musca vetustissima | reverse complement strand
ATATCATAAAAATCAAGATTTACTCAGTGAAGTGTAGTGAATAAAACTGGTATGGACGAACAAAAACCTGACACAATATACAAAAAGTGCACAAATCTAATCAAATTCAAATCTATATACCAAAGAACACTGAAGACTTGCTTAAAAAAGTACTAATACAAATAACAACTTCTTCAGTCGGACAAAGTCAAAAACTCCTCCAGACGAAGTCCAACATATGCCAAAAGGTATATGTTGGCACTACAAAGACGAAACTAAAAACGAGAATAAGCGGCCACAAGTCTGACCAGAAAAATAAAAAACAAACCACAGGAACAGAAAACAGATTTAGCAGCACACTGCTCCAAAGCAGAACATATCCCAAATTTTAAAAATGTTGAGATTTTAACACACGACGCAAACTCCAAAAGAAGATATACTCGTATGTTGGGAATGTTGCACATTATAAATGCACCTGCGGAAAATCGTATGAACTTTAAGACGGATACGGAACACTGTGCACAATTATACAGGAGCATTATTGAAAAAAGTATAAAAAGAGTTAGTTGAGCAAGCCAAATTCATGAGTGTGAAAGTCGAATAGTGCTAATAAGAATTTTAAAATGTGACTATTAACCAATTTTTGTAATTTTGTTAATATATCTATGTAATTATGATTTTTTGTTTTAAAGTCAATACCTGATGATGATCATCGACGATGATAGAAATATTAGAAAAATAAAAATAAATTAAATAAGAAAAATTATTTTTAATTGTTAATGACCTCTTATCCTATCATCTGCATTTTCTTCCTGAAAATTTAAGGGAACCCCCCCCCCCCCCCCCCCCCCATTCTCGATTTTTTATTTTTAAGATTTTAAATGGGCTGGTAAATGAATACCAATGCTTGTTAAGGTTTGTAACTTGGCACATATATATTTGAAGATTTAAAAAGGAAGAAAAATAATTTACAAAAATTTTTTGTTGGTATTTTGTTGTTGTTTTTTGGGTGCAACGAAAAGTCCACATTTTCGATGGCGGGCATGATAACTCCTCACTGGAACATCGGAATCCGAAAATTCCAACTGTGTTAGGAAAAGGACATGTCTGGCTCTCGTATGAACTAGGATTATTGACTTCGCTCTAAAATTAACAAAATGGTGGACCTTTGAAAATTTTTTTTTGGAAAATCGCCGATTTTTTACCAAAAACCATGTTAAAAAATAAGGAAGATCTTCACCGATTGGCGTTATCCTAGTTCATACGAGAGCTATACACTCTCAGAGAAACGCTGCAAAATTTGGAACCGATTGGATTATTGGTTTTTGAGTTATCGTGCCCGCCATTCACAAAAAAATGTTTAGAGTAAAACGCGTTTAAAGTTTGAGAAGCCCTTTAGCCGTCACTTAATGTTGATACAATAAATCGGATATATCTTCAAGACTTCTTGAGATTTTCACTTGAAATTTTGTAGAGACATTCCTTAATCAGTGTAGATTCGAATTATATCAACAAAAATTTTGACACCGAGAATGGGGGGGTCCCCTTAAAGCAAATAATTTTCACAAATCCATTTTCTATGATTTATTTCATTACGTTTCTATCCATCTGGCAAGACTGATCATAAACAGACATTTTCCAATATTAAATTTATTTCTCTCTCTCATACATTCTCTCGCCATTATTTCCCATAAAATTGTCTCATTTAATATTCCCCCTTTTTATTGTTAATAACATGGGAGTGAAGCACCGCGGACTGTGTGTGTACTCATTACTGACTGCAATCAACAGGTATTCTCCACGATATAACAGAAGCGACATGCCGCCGCACACAACAGATCTTTAACAGTTTTCTCACGCTCACGTTGTCTGTATTTCAATTCGAATTATGTTTTTCATGTTCTACGCGAGTAGGGGTTGTTATGGGAAACAAATTTGCATTTTTTTAATGTGTGGAGTGAGTTATGCAGGGCAGATACTGTGTGCATTCGAACGGAAGTGTGTTGCATGCCTTCGAGATGGGTTTCCCTCATTCCATTGAAAATGAACTGTTGCTACTATCGATAACGACTTTTATTAGGTGTGTTGTATTTGTTTCTTTTTGAACTCACTCAATTTGGCTACAATATTCAGTTGATATTGAAATAAATATACACATATCTGGTCTAATTAATTGTGGTTGGTTTCAGATCCAATTTAAAATTCATGGTGGAGAATATGTATACACACCTACCTACCTAAACTTAATTCTAGGCAAGATAATCTAATTAGATATTTATTGAAGAATGACCTTCACCTTAGTTCAAATATATTTTGACCGATGGTCAGTCGTTGTGCTCATTATCCCCTAACAAATTATTTACATGGCTGAGGTCATGCCTAAGGTGATTTGGTTTGTGTATATACACATTTTTTGTTGTACAGGAAATTGTATACATTTTGTTTGTTTACAATAATTGAATAATGTATCTGAAAAATTACAATCGTAGTCGATGCAGATTCTTCGTTAATTTTCTTACATTACAAACAAAACCAAAGACATTAATAATTTTGTATGAATCAACTTAAGGGAACCACGTAGATTCCGTTCAGGAATTTTTGATGTTAAAGATGCAACTCGCACAGGTAGGCCGGTCGTCGAAAATCGGATAAATCGATGAAGTTACCGAACGACCTTCCGAATTGCCACTCGAACGAATTCGAGTGACTTACTGCCAAACCTTTGTTTATGTAAACAAATATTTTTTGATTCAATACAAAAATAAATGACATATTTTTCAAAACCAAGGAGTTTGGTTTTCTGCGCCCTCTGGCATTAAGATACTAAATAAAATCTTTGTACGGATTGAGTATTCTGCCATCGAAAACTGGTATGGACAAGTAATATATTCCAACTTGTTAATTTTATGGGACAGCGTTTTAATAACAGCGTTTTTGAAAAATCCAGAGGAGCATGTTCTAGAGACAATCAAAAGTTTACTTTATCTCGAAATAATAAAATCCCCAGATCGAACTAAGATTTGTCACTCGAAATACACCTCCTTCAAATCATTCGATACTGCTCTTCTCGAGGTGGTTAGTTTTATTCAAAAAAACATGGAGGTGTCCAGCGTTATGTTGGTAGTCTTTCTCAATATAGAAGACGTTTTCAACAACTTAAAGCTGATGTCAATTCACAGGAATTCCCCTTATCCTAATTGAAGGGGTTGAGTTTTATAAGGAAAACATTCAATAGGAGTATACCTCAGTTTGATGTACTCTGTGCACTGGCTTCTAGTGAATAATAATTTTTTTTCGGTCTAATTCGTATAAACGTGGTGGCTTTCACCGATGATGTGGTCGTGTTGATTAGTGACAAATGCTTATCAACAATATGGGATATCAATCAAGTTACACTTGTGCTTCTTTCATGTTGGCACTAGGACAATAGTCTTGGTGTAAACCCCGCAAAGACTGAATAAGTACTGTTCACCGCAAGCGTAAGACTTCATCGTTCCCACTACCTACACATGATGGAATAAATAACCCAAGAATTATTTCTTCAAGTAAAATTCATCGCTACAATCCTTGACAACCGAGGAGCGAACACTATACTTCAGTAAGAATCTGCTGATAATCACAGACTGTAAATTTGAGATTAGTTCATGGCTGTAAAGAAGCTCTGCGAGATATACGCAAGTCCGTTAAACTTTATTGGGTTGTAAGTCACAGCAAGTTTTCAGATTACATTACATTGTTTTACTTTCGATTAATTTGTTAGTGGATGTTATTTGCTTTGTAAATTAATTTTTTCTAATATTTTGGTGGAACCCGTAAGATATACATAAAAAAGCTGGTAGTAGGGGGCGTGAGAAATATTGATGAAGAGCCTTAAAATCCATTTAGCCGACGTAACAGGTAGCATTACTTTCTGCTTCACTATTTTATTCATCTACTCTATAGATGCCCAATTTTCGCAGCCGAAGACACCGAATAGTTGGTAAATACGAGATCGACAGTCTGGCCATTTTCTTATTTATTATAAACATATTTGCCAAATTTTTTTGATGGCGGAATTATGTAATCTAAGCTCACCTCCTTTTTTCTTCACACCATATTTCCTCTCTCCCATTTTCTTTACGTTCCACCATGTATTGTGTTGTTTAATGTGACTTGAAAAATTAATTTCTACAGAGTTAGACTATTTAAATGGCTGCCGTCTGTTGAAATCACGATAGAGATCGCAATATTTAACCCCTTGAGCCCCGAATTTTTTTCCGTGACTACAGAACTATTTTCTTTGCACAGATATAATGTATCAATCCCAAATATGATATGCACAAAATTTGAGGTCGCTATATCCTTGCATTCGGGAGATACAGTAACTTCTTTCTGAAAAATAAAAGTCCAATATCAAGAAAAACAAATACAATATCGACGAATAAATCACTTTTAATTATTCGTTAGCTATTTTTTATAAGGCCCAATAACAATTTGGAGGGTACAATTCGTACACTTCAAATACGAAGCGATTTAAATAATTTGTACTGTATACGCTAATTGGTACTGTACACATTTTTGCACCCATCTATATATAAACAAGCTTATAACTTGGCTAAAAATTTGAATTTTTTATATTTTTTCTTTTGATGTGTGTCGTCCATAATCAGCTCTTAAAATATGTAATCCAAATAATATACATCTACTAGCTGCGTATTAAATATAAGCTTTAAAACACTTTGTTGCCTGTGGGCAACATTGGGCTACAAAGGGTTAAGATAGAGCTCTCAACGGTTCACGTTTTGGTAATCAGTAGTTTGGAAAGAGTTTTCAACCGGTAGCTCAACTGTACGTTATTTTGAAAATTTAAAACATCATTTTTTCGGTATTTTCAAAGTGCTATCATAACATGAGTTTTTTCCTAGGAGCCGATTCTGCCGAAGTTAATATCGTTTTTACTTGTAATATTTGCCTTTTCACCATCTCTAGATATTTTATCTGGAGACAACCCAATAACTAAATCCACTAGCTTATATGTGTGTACAGTACACATTGAAATATTTACAATTATTCGAAATACCCATCACGTTATTAATGTACATTTGTTTTTCAAGTTTTACTGTGACATTTGAATCACCATGTTGGAATGGCAAGGTTTACAGCATACTTTACGGGTGATTACAAAAATGTAATTAACAATTTTAATTTCTATAAAATTAAAGCATACATTGGGGCTGTAATTAAAAATCATTGATATTTTTGTTTGTTAATATTAATAAATTTCGTCAAGACGAACACAAAAATAATTAATGCATATTAAATAATTGTATACGAATGCCGAACGTTAATTATATTTTGAAGGTGTGAAAATACAAATATCAGATCATCATCATATTTGGATCATTTTCTTATCAGTTCTAATGCTATAGACTTGCCCAATCCTATACATTCTACTTCCTGTTTACCAAGTTTTTCAGATCACTATCCACTCAAGCTTAGCGTTAATCTTCCAAGTGTCGAAATTATTTTAAAGCCACTACCTACTTTTATAAGCTACAAAAATACGAATTGGAATGATTTCAAATATGATGTAGCTCAAGGTATTTTGGACCATTATCCCAATGCTGATAGAAATTTGACTAACGATGAAATCGATCAGTATGTAGATCACTTTACTTCTGTGGTTAATTCGGTCTCTGAATTTCATTCTGAAAAATTTGACTTGAAAAAAAGACAATTTACAGTATCAGATAGGATAAAACAGCTGTTCAAAATAAAATATAATTGGCAAAAGGAGCTTAAACGGATTAACCGTATCTCCAATAACAGGCGCAGTCCGGAATATCTGAGATTATCGAAACAGATCCAATTATTAAGTATAATGATAAAGAGACAGGTAGAACTTGAGCAAGTTTCGAATTTCCAGGATAAACTTAAAAATATTAAACCGGGGCCAAAGGCGCATAAGGAAGTTTTTAAGATTATTGGTCATCACAGATCCCGTCCGATAGACAAACTTGCCGTAGATGGTACTGTTATAAGTGATGATTCTGAATGTCTTACGCTTTTAAAATCTTTTTTCTATAACATTTATAATAACGCTGCTAGCCTCCCTTCTGTAAGTGAAGATTTTGTAAACGGGTATATTGCAAACGTTCCACAGAACTGTCACGTATTTTCCAGTGATTCAGATGCTAGAAATCAAACAGGATGTGTAAATTTAACAAATTTAAATGAAATTCTGGCTGTTGCTAACACTATTAAAAATAAGAAATCTTTCGGAATAGACAAACTTTCTAATTTCACAATTCTTAAGCTTCCAACAAAGGCCTTTGAATTTCTTACCATTATCTTTAATAACTGCATTTCAAACGGCTATTTCCCAGAATCTTGGAAAGTCTCTAAAATTGTTCCCATAAAGAAAAAACCATATAATGATGACATATCTAATTTGAGGCCTATATCCTTGTTATCTAACATTGGTAAACTTTTTGAAATGATTGTACGTATTAAAATGGATGTAGGAGTCACTTTACCGTATATACCTAATTCACAGTTCGGGTTTCAGAAAGGACATTCCACAGTTGATGCAATGACTAAATTCACAAATGATATCGTTCTGAACCTTCGTGAAAAGAAGTGTACCGTTGCAGTTTCCCTAGATGTTGAGAAGGCCTTTGATCATGCCTCCCACTATGGAATATTGACCAAAATGATAAGAATTGGATTCAGCCCTGAGGTTGTTAAATTATTTAAGAGCTTCGTAACAAACAGAAAATTTTGCGTTCTATATAAAAATCATGTGTCCGAATTGTCACATATAAGCTCTGGCGTCCCGCAGGGATCTGTGCTAGCACCGCATTTGTACAACATCTTAATGTACGATTTCCCTCATACCCAAGAAAACGCTTCGGGTATTCTGTACGCTGACGACTCACTTTTGTACTCACACCACGAGTCACCAGTTTGTGCTACTGACAATATCTCACAATACCTGCATAATGTTAAGCAATTTTATGATGAATGGGGAATCAAAATTAACACTTCCAAGAGCGAAGCAATTTGCATTAGAAATGCATCTGGAAAATGTAAACGTTCTGTAGTTCCCGAGAGTAAGAATTTAAAACTGGCATTAAATGGCATTGAAATTCCCTTTAGAGACAAAATTACGTACTTGGGAGTAGAGTTTAACCAACTATTTAAATTTAATTCACATGCTAGAAAAGCATTAAATAAGGCCCGAGGAATTTTTATTTTTATTTGATTGCAAGTACAAAATTAATGTTGTACAAGACATGTATAAGGCCTGTTATTTTGTATGCCTTTCCTGTCTGGTTTAACATATCACCAATTGTTGTGAAAGAGCTAGAGGTTTTTGAGAGAAAAATTTTGAGACTTTGCATCGGAAAAAATTTTATATGTGTCAATAAGAGATATTCGAATAATTTTATTTATGAAAATTCAAAATTGCAACGTATGTCTACCTATATCTGTACGATCTTGGATAAGTTCAATGCAAGATTAGAGTTTCATGAAACTGTGCATATGAATGAAGCATGTAATAGTCAAGTGAACATTGGTTGGTATAACACAAATTATCCATCACCTATAGGGTATAAGTACGAGTCCGAAGCGGGTATTACCCAGTTTTACGAAAAGACACTGACCGGTACGCATCGTGGGTAGTTATTGATTTACCTACTTTTACTTTTTTGTCTGTTCATTGTTTTGTTTTGTTTTTGTTTTGTATCATTAGTTTTAAGTTCATAAACCCTGGATAAATTATCCCTTCTTATTGTATTAGTCTCGGGAGCAAGGATGTACGTAACTTTAACTGATGTATACCCACATTTTATGTCTCATTTCATGTAAAAGCTAGGTGCTGTAATGTCTGTCACTGCATTACGATAATACATTATAGTCATAAGTCCTTCATATTATGTATCTTATTTATATATTAACATTGTTTAAAAAAAGACTCAATAAATATAAACTTAAACTTAAACTTAAAAATTTGAAATATTGACTGCGATATCAACATATTGATTTATATTGAAAATAAATTGTAACCACATGGATTGGAAAATCCTTTTAGGTAGTTGATGGTCTTAGAGGATATTTATATATTCACAACAGAGAAGAGGGCAGACCGGTCCCACCTTCGAACTTGATGTAGGCTTGGTAAAGATAATATGTTGGGCAAAGTTTGGTTCAAATCAGAAATTCCATTCGCCTGATATTGAATTAATATATATTAAAAATGTTGACCATTTGGGAGGTACAGAAGGAGTGGATCAATGAGTTCCATATTCGTGACACTGTGGGGAGGTACAAGAAGAAGTGGACCAATTGATCCCATCTTTGGACTTGATCTAGGCTTGGTAAAAATAATATGTGGTGCAAAGTTTGGTCCAAATCGGACTTTCCAATTGCCTGATATTGGCGATTCCAATTTTGAAACTTTATGGGGGAGGTGCCAGAAGGAGTGGACCAATGGTTCCCATCTTCAAAGTTTGGTTCAAATCGAGTGAAATCGATTATTCCCTTCGAGAGTTATCGTGCGCTCCAGCCAGATAGACAGACAACGGACGGACATATATAAATCGACTCCAAATTTTCTGAAACAGATTTGGTCCAAAGAAACATGAGTTCTAAAACCAATATTTTGATGAGGCACATTTTCACCGTATCAAAGTGTGTATGGGAAATTACAAAAATCTTTTAAATTCCTTGAAACTGAGGTTTGCAAGGTTATAACTCGCGAAATATGAACATATTGCATATAATTTAAATTCATTTCTATAAAATGAAGTGTTCTTGTCAACATCTTAAAATATTGGTAATAAATAATAAGTTGCGTGGAAGTTGTGATGGTGTAATGTAAAAAAATGGGTGAATATGTGTTGAAGCCAACGAGTTTTTTTTTGTGTTCCTTCCTGATTTGTGGCTAAACTACACAACGCACGCACTTGTGATCAGTGACTAAGTTGCAGAATACCCCATGGACAATATGGTTCTAGTGTATGATTTTTCGATATAATCACTTCATCCACCCAAAATGGATGCTAACATTTTGAAGCCGGATTTTCGGTGTTTTTTTTTTAATTTTTCTTATAATTATGACGCGCATCCAGAAAATGGACTAAACTAATTAGCTTCTTTGCAATTGGTTTACAAAAACGAAAATTTGGTGCGTAAATTTTTATAAAAAACATTTTTTTGAGTCTAAAATTAAGAAAGTCCGTTCAAATTCCGTGGAACCCCGTGTGATTTTAGTTTTTTTACGTGGCGTGCCATATAAGTATAAAGATACAATTGATTTCAACAAATACGCATAACAACAGAGAGAACAATATTAAACGTTTTTAATGCTGATAAAATGCTTTTTAATGTTGATCATTTTCATATACTGTAACTGCAATATATTTTTTCTATGGTAATTTTTAATGTTGATCATTTTCATATACTGTAACTGCAATATATTTGGTAATTTTTAAAGTCAAAACTCTTAACAGAGGAATCTACTGATATTTGACAATAATCTAAAAGAATTTGTAGAACAAATCGTCACGTGTTGTAGAAGATCTAGACTAAACCGTGTGATTTGACTAAACAAATGTGTTTAACCATTTGTGAAGAAATTCGCGAATTACAACAAGTAGGAATAAATTTAATTTATATTTGAAATACAAGATTTGAAATCGTTATAACTTTTGTGCGCAGCATCCGAACTTGTGAACGCGAACAGATTTTGAATCAGCATATTTTCCTTAACCTATGTACCAAAAATCATGAATGTGCTCGCAAAAATTTTTCAAAAAAATTTTTATCGAATTTTAAAGGAATTTTGTAATTTCCCATATACCCTTGAGGGTATAATGACATGTAGAAAAATGTGCCCAAAATAATAATTCTACTATACTCCAAGGCAAACCTCTAAGAGCCAATAAGAGAAATTGTGTTTGGACAGATTCAATTTTTTTAGAATAACAACTGTAAAACGGGCTCCACAATCCACATCTATATTCTAATTTAGGCCGAACTAGACTAACAAATAAACGTTTTGTGACATAAGGGTCTTCAAACTCTTTAGACCATCGTTTTATGAAACCTAGTAAAGATTTGGCTTTATTCTTTATTCTTCGGCGAATGCTCGTTTGGTAAAGAATTTATCGCCATAAATTCTTTACCAAACGAGCTTGATTTTGTGATTCTAAATTTCTGAAAAATTTTACGTCATCAGCAAACATCAACGCTTTAGAAAATTGAATCACTTACGACAGATCGTTAAGGTATAACACAAATAATAATGGACCTAAATGGCTACCTTGAGGAACTCCAGAATGAACATCAATATTTCTAGAGAAAATATCATTATAAGACACGCTTTGAGTACGCGCTATTCTAGAAGTTCGAAAAGTTTTGGAATGGTGCTTAATTTTGCAATACCCATATAATTTTCAATGACTTTTCTGCTACCAGACATGAAGCTAGATCTCCAGGACAGAGGAAAGTATCCTGTAGACAGTGAAAGATTAAAAATAACAGTGAGAGGCTTATATAGTTCATTGGCACAAGTTTTCAATATATTCGCAAGTACTCCATCAGGACCTGGGGAGCAACAACACTTTATCTTCTGATAGAAGAAAATTAGGGAAATTGTTTATTTTAGCAATATTGAAAGCATAATTTGAGTTGAATGTGAATGTATAGTATGTACTTGGTTGGGAAGTTTTAATGCACCCGCCATACAGTCCGGACTTGGCATCATCTTTTTTCTTGCATTGCAAAATTTCTTAAATGATAAAAAATTGGTATCTAGGGAGGATTGTGAAATTCAACTACTAGAGATTTTTGAAAATAGATAGCAGTAGGGGAGACTGGGGCACCTTCGGCAATCGCGTTTTCGATATAAAGCTCTCACCGTACATCACTAGTTTCGATACATAGGTATTGAATATCGAAATAAATAACTGTCACAAAGTTTGAAATTTCTAGCTAATAAACTTATTTAAATGCACGATTTTTTCTATTTTGACAGATGTTTTTGTAATATTTCCATTCCATTTCCATTAAGTCCTATAGTTCATTTTCAATTTTTACAGTCAGTGAAGACTTTAGCTGATCTTACCCGTTAACCTTATTAATAAAACTTGATCAACATTAAACCCGAAATCTCATAGATAAACAAATATACCTTATATAAGGCGAATAATAGAACCTGTGTGTAATTTCGAAAACCTCCGCAAACCATAGGCTGAGGGTATATGTATGTATCTGTCGACTACACCGACTGACACTATTTTACTTGTTTTTGTGCATATAGTTAAACGTTAGTAAACATGTTTACACAAATTATTGAACTACATATCAATGAATTTTTAATTTCAATAATTCATTCTTATCATTTAAATCATTTCAATATTTGTCTGTAGCTAGGCTATTTCTCTACTGTTTTTCTGTTTCCAACACAACAAGTCTTGTTCTTTCTGATTTGCAATGACGCACATTGTTTGGCACAATGCCAAGAGAGCGGAGAATAATA
The DNA here is from genome assembly GCF_032173495.1 of Musca vetustissima. Classification (NCBI taxonomy): domain Eukaryota; kingdom Metazoa; phylum Arthropoda; class Insecta; order Diptera; family Muscidae; genus Musca; species Musca vetustissima. The sequence goes on along the minus strand of NW_026884879.1, from coordinate 46,814 downwards.
ATGGCAACACTGCCAGCAATTTATTAGAATTACATAAGCCTTATATAATGAGAACAAAGCCGCTAGCAACAACAAAACCCCCACTCACTACAATGCCGTTATTTTCTGTGAGTTTTCAAATCAAACGAGTGAACAACAAACAAAAACCAAATGTGAGAGCACTTTCTCTCGTTCTCCCTACCTACCTCCCTCAACCCATTCATTCGTTGAGCTTCTTGGATCACTTTGCTGTGTGGGCCACCACTGCCACAACATTTTGGAGAATTGCAAATGCGAAAGACGTCGGTCGGTTGGAGCTCTCAACTAACGAAAGTAAATTCTATGCATGGCGGCGGGACGGCAGACAGCTGGGTACATTCTCATGGTACACAGTGCAGTGACAAATACACACGAGGTTGGGGTGCTGCTGTTGGCTGCTTATCGATGCAACAACGCCAGCAAATCACTACGGCAATGCTATGCATAATTGAAACGCCACCAGCCCCATAGAACACCACTCCAAAAAAAAAAAAAAAAAAAAAAAAATAAGTGCTCTCCACAGACACAATTCGTTCTAGGTACTATCTACGAGCTCTCAGAGAATGTTTTTTGCCTGGCTGACTGACTGAGTCAGCTGAAGTTAACACGACTTGCAATTGGGGTTATTACTCAAACACACGAACAGATTTTGCAAAATGTAAGTCAATAGGCCTGTTTGGAAGTGAAAAAAAATAAAATAAACAACTACAGTGTGAACAGTGACTCGGAGGGAGATTTTGTGAGTATAAAATATTACTGAGAGAGTAAAACGCTTTACATTTGAATTTCTTCGAATTTTATTATGCCATCTATTATGAGGTGGAGTGTATATTAAATTTTTCATTCCGTTTGCAACACCTCGAAATATTTACCGAAGACCCCATAATTCGTAATTAAAACAAAATTCTATGTCTGTCTGTTGGAATAACTCCCATCAGCTCCCAACATTTAAAGACAAACTTTGAAATTTGGCCCATACATTGATATTACTCCTAGGGTGTCTGGCACTGAACATGGCATATATCCGTCCACATTATTGTATATCCTAAATATTCGGTATTTTAGGGATTTTTTTCAACCGAAATGGCAGTAATTTGCTACGTTTGGTTCTCGTTGAGTATCAAATCTAACTACTGAAAATGGTAAACACCATTATTCGGGAGGTTGGGCACGTTTGAGTGACTCCCTTGGTTTTGAAAAATATTTTATACCCTTCACTATAAGTTGGAGTGTATATACAAATTGTAATTCCGTTTGAAACACCTCGAAATATTCACCGGAGACCCCACAAAGTATATATATTCTTGATAAGAATAAGCTTTTATGATGGTTGTTATTGCAAATGGTTATATCGGTCCAAGTTATGGTATAGACCCCATATAACGGTAAAATATTCGGCATTATGGGGATTTTTGGCATGTTCTTCAACCGAATTGTCTGTAATTTGGTATTTTTAGTTTTCATTAGGTAACAAATTCTCATACTGAAAACCAGTAAGAAAATAGTAATGTCGGGCGGGCCCTCTATATGATACCTTTCACCACTTTGAATACATTAAATAGATGCATCCTAACAGACGTCGCATTTTGAAGGACCATTAACATGAAATTGGATGAACTAAAATATGTGATCTTTATCGAAATGTCAACCGACTTAAATCAATCATTGTAAATCGATGTAAAGCAAATCTGAATCGGACACCCATTGATTTTTTGTAGCCCAATTAATATGAATCCGGTCGAAAATATATGTATATGGGCTATGTCTGCATTTCTACAAAATGTTGTGACTATTGGCGTATCTTTGGGTCTTTGGTCCACCATTTACGTAAAATCGGAAGAACATATATAGGAGCTAAACAAAAATCGGAAACGATTTCAACAAAACTCAGCTTACATCATCCTGGACCTAATTCAGTACACTGTGCAAAATTTTGTCTCAATCAGACAAAACCTTGCAGTTTGGTGCACGATTTCCGTAAAATCGGATGAAACTTTATATGGGAGCTAAATAAAAATCTGAATCGATTTTAATAAAACTTCGCAGACATCAACCTGAAACTAATTCAGTTTGGTGCTATATCTAAATCTGAACCGAATTTCTCCAATTTCAATAGGGTTCGTCCTTGGACCAAAAAAGTGACTTGTGCCAAATTTCATCCAAATCGGCGGTCGGGCATGTTATTTTATTTTCTGGTATGGTAGTAAATCTTCATACTAAAAAAAATATCTATATTCGGTCATCTTTAAGTTAAGTCCCCATCTAGTGCTGTATTCTGGGAAGCTTAAGCACGTGTTTCAACCAATTTGGAAACAATTTAATATTTCGATTCTCATGTATAAAATGATGAACAATGGCCCAAGATTCCGAGTAGTCCTGATATAATTGTAACGCCAATTATTTGGTATTTTGGGAATGTTGTGCACGTTTATTAACCCTTTCAGTGTCAAAAAAAAAAAAATTGTCGAAATAAAAATTTAAGATTTTTTATTTAAGATCATATAAAGGCACAGAGTTTAGAAAAAAACAATTTTTCACGTTTTAGGGAAGCCCTTATATCACGCTACATCCTAAATGTCGGTATTTTGGGGAGTTTGAACACGTGCTGCATTTATTTTATATTTTGGATTGAGTAGAAAATCTCCCTACCAAAATATCAATATTGGCCAATGTTTCCGGGTTAGCCCCATATAATTTTTTTCAATAGAATTCACATTACATTGATTTATCAAATAAAATTTGGCACCCCAAATCTTCCTACGAAAAATTATCAATATCGCAATACAAATACCGAAAACTGGGGGTACCTATATATGGGGGCTACCAGAAAAAATAGACTTACATTTATAATTTTTAGTGGAGATATTTGGTACCCAATAAGAACCTAATGTACCAAATTTCAGCGAATTCGGTTGAAAAACGCCCTGAAGAACCCCAAAATACCGAAAATTGGGGGTACCCCTACATGGGGGCTATCCGAAAAAATGGACCTATATTCATAATTTTTTGTGGAGATATTTGGAACATATTATGAACTCAAAATACTAATTTACAGACAATTCGGTGGAAAAATACGATCAAAACCCCCAAAATACTGAAAGATCGCTTCTACATCTTTCCTATAATTGAGGCATGGCCACTCATATGTGTAACACATATGAAAATGCTGGGAATTGCGAGTTATTCCATGAAGAATAATTATATAAATACATGTGTTCTGCTTTTGTGGTGAAAAACGTTGAACGAGCTAGTTGAATTTTAGGTAAGGCTGTTAAAGTACGTTTACATTGTACCGGATTTGGTTAACCCAGTGGGTTTAAATTGTCAATTCCTTTGAATATATGCCAAATAAATCCTCATAAAGTAGGTTAACCGGGTAAAAAGTTCTAATGTTAATGCTGTATTATAACAAGCTAAGTAGTAAGTTTACTTTGTACTGGTTTTCGTTAACCCAGTGGATTTGGAAAATTCTCATATGTTCTTTTTGCATTCATTTGATTCTAATATTACCGAAAAATTCTGAAAAAAAAATAAATTTTGAATATTGTTTGTGTTATATGATTTGAAAATTATTCTTTCATTTGAACTTTGTACCACTGTAAGAGTAAATATGGAATTGGATGTATTGTACATAGCTGGCAGAGAGTGCGACGGAGTCGAACAGTTGAGTGGACAAAAGGACGGTTGTGGCTGGCGGTAAAAAGGAGAGTAGACAAATGATTTTTTGTTGTTTTGTTTTCAGTATTTATTTGCGCTGACTGCATATCTTCACAAAAAAAAAAAACTATATTCTTTACATAGACTTTAGTGTTGTTCCAAATCTCCTTAAGATCACTTTTGCTTTCAATTGGAAGTGAGTGGTGGTGGTGGCTGTGGCGTGCTTGGTACTCATTCATTATTCGCCTGCCCGCCGACAATTTGCAAAATTGAGTTGAGTTTGCGGATTTGTAAAACAAGAAAGCAAACAAGAAAAAATCAGCCACACATTATGGAAACCCTGTGAAATTGTTAATTATTTCAAATGAAATAAAGATAAAATGTGTATACAAAAACAAAACATTCAAAACTGCACATTCTTTTAAATATAAACAAAAGAGCAAAAAAAAAAAAGAACAAGAAAAAAGACAAATCACGTGCCCTCTGCTCTGCATTACCGAAAAACCGAAACAAAAGAGAGCAAATAGTGTGTGAGAATTTACTCTCAATTGTGTATTGCAAAAAATAATAATAAATTGTTCTCTTTAAAATTGATTTATTTACATCGAAAAATTCCATTTATTTAACAAAAAGTCAACAAATCTGTTTTACATTTCCTTCGGCTGGATTACCGAATTGAAAGAAGATAAATATTTTATTGCCGTGGGTGTTCCCATCCCGTGAGTGATGAACGATAGATATTCCCTGTGACAAACATACATACGTACATTCAGATTGCCACAGTTGTTCGTATATCGTATTGCAGCAAGAGAGTGTTCACAATGCCATCATCTGGTCGGAATAGATCTCGGGGATATTCTCGAAAAACCTCAGTAATGTTCCAGGCGAACATTATGGATTTGTCGATGAAGGGTGAGTGTTTTTGTTTGTAGTTTAGTATTTATAAGCATTATTTAAGTTTGTAAAGTTTATAAACATAGAAATATAGTGCAATAAACCTTCTAATTGGTTACTTGGTTACGATAAATTACTCCAAAAAGATAAAGCTACTTTAACACGATTGAAAGCACGCTGAAGTCTTATCAACATTTTATAAAATGTACACGGTTATCCATTTCGTGGTTAAGAAGTAAACTTAAATAAAACACAATATTGAAATTGTTTTTAATATGATATACTTTCAACGAATACCCAATCTGACTGAATTCGGGATATAACGAATGAGCAAAAGAGTCGACTTTTTACACTGACTACCACATATATCGAATGTTTTCGTGATATATTCAAATTGGCCTGATAATATATTAGTTATACCGGCAAATGAATGTACCTTTCTTATTATAAAGTTTGAACCTTGGCGGAATGTGTGAAATAAAATATTTAAATGACGTCCACGCTAACTGTTGCAAGCATTGATTCGTTTGAATTAATTTCCGACCACATATTGGCCTATATCTCAGCCATAACTTTGCTAATTCTGGTTTTAAGTGCTCAAGGATTGTGCATAAACACGGTATTTTTCGTAGCCTGAGAATGACTGTGTTTACGAGACGAGAAATCACGTGGCCAGGATATGTCTCTTGCAAAAAAAAAAAAAAAAAAAAAAAAAAAATTGTTATCATCTGATCACAATGCTACGAAATTACTGTGACAATCGAGCTTAAGGGAACCCCACCCCCCCCCCCCCCCATTCTCGGTTTAATAAAATCGACTTTTTAATTCAAGAATGTCTTATTAAAATTTCAAATGAAAATCGCATCAACTCTGAAGATATAGCCGACTTAAACGCTTTTTTCTCTCGTATAAACTGGGATAAGTTTATTTAATCGATTTAAGCAAAATTTATATATATGAAAGCTATGTCTGGGGAGCTATATCTAAATCTGACCGATTTTCACGAAACTTAGCACACATCATTCTAGACTCAATTTAGTACACTATGCCAAATTTCGTGCAAATCGAAATATGTCTAGGGGCTTGGTGCACCATTTACATTAAATCTGAACCGATTTTTACGAAACTTAACACACATCATTGTGGACTTAATTCAGTACAATATAGCAAATTTCTTGCAAATAGTATAAATATAGGGACTTTTTCCACAATTTCAATAGGCTTAGTCCCAAGTAAAAAGCTGTGCCAAATTTCATCCATGTCAGATGAGTATCTTTAATACAAGAACTCAAGCTGGTCGATTATTTAAAACGTTTTATATTTGCTGATTGGGTTCATGAAATGGATGAAAATGATCCGGAAATCCATTGAAAAATCATATTGTCTGTCAAGACACATTTCCATCTCGTGGCACCGTCAACTTTAAGTGGCACAAGGTCAGCCGTTAAAATAGGAAAGGACCTATCGGAGCCCTTCAACACCGAACGAGGATTCAGACAAGGTGAAAGTTTGTCGTGTGATCTTTTTAACATCCTACTGGAAAAGGTCATACGAGACGCAAAGATGAACAGAAATGGCACTCTGTACACCAAACAACACCAGTTACTCGCCTACGCCGATGACATCGATATAATGGGTCGAACATTGCGAGCGGTAACAGCCACCTTTGAACAAATTGAAAAGGAGTCTGCCAAAGTGGGTCTGGCAGTAAACGGCGAGAAGACCAAGCTGATGGTATCAACGCGCAAGACGTCCAGTAGACTCGGACCAACTGTGGAACTTGAGAACTACAGCTTCGAGGTAGTTAAAGACTTTATATACCTTGGTACCGCCATAAATAAAACGAATGACATAAGTTTTGAAATTCGGAGAAGGATTGTGATGGCCAACAGATGCTACTATGGTCTAAGTAAGCAGTTTAGAAACAAGGCCACCTCTCGCCAGACCAAACTCACACTTTAAAAGACGCTGATACTACCCGTGCTATTATATGGATCAGAAGCATGGGTACTTGCGCAAGCAGATGAGGCAGCTCTTGGGGTGTTTGAGAGAAAAATTCTCCGAAAGATCTACGGGCCGATCTGCGTCGACATAGTCAGTCGTATTGAGCTGCAGCGACTACGGTGGATAGGCCATGTTGTGCGGATGAATGAAGATGCCCCAGCTCAAAAGGCGTATAAAAATGAGCCTACTGATGGTTCCAGTAGAAGGGGAAGGCCACGAATTAGATGGAAAGACCAAGTAGAAAAAAACATCTTGGAACGTGGTCTTCCAAATTGGTGGACTTGCGTACAAGACCGACGCGCTTGGAAATCGTTTTTAAGCTCGGCTTATGGAACAACCGTTCTGTAACAAGCCAGCTAAGTAAGTAAGGCACCGTCAACGTCAAACAAAACTGTCAAACTTGGGGCTAGGGAAACCCGTGAGTTATTACATCTCCATCCTCGAACTTGAACTGTTTTCTGCAGTTTATGTTTCGGTGAATTCATTCTATCCATTGTTAATTTCGAAAATAAGGTCGAACCAACGGACATGGTGACTGAATTACGCCATCGTGGTAGGATGAATGATTTTTATGAATGGGGTTATATGATACTGATCTGTATAATACAAGAAACGTAAACATAGCTCTTTTATGAGAAAAGTTTTCGGATCGTGTTATCTCTCAAAGACATTATCACAATTATTCAAGGAGATCTTATGATTTAACCCGTTTATTTAAGATACTTTTTCAAGATAGAATTCGTGAGCCAATCGAGGAAATAAAAAATTGTTTGCATTTTCCATAATTATGCATTTCCGAATTTCAGAGGATATATCACAACTTTTGTTTTTGTAATTTAGTTTTTTTTTGTTTGCCAACGAATAAAAACATTCGTACAGAGGATACAAAAAATGTTCTGGCACATAGGTCCATGTTTTCATATAGCCCTCATGTAAAAGTTACGCCCCATTTTAGGTTCTCAAGATTTGACTATAATTAAGCAATTCGTGTTAGGAGTACGCAGAATTGTATCGTTCAAAAAACTATTCTCCAAACAAACTATCGGTATAAGATCCACATTTTCCGTTCATTTTCATTTGACTATATGGTTCTATTAAACTTGAGTCTTTTAATGAACAAGGAGAAGAAATGCGAACGAAACAATTCGCCGAAGGAACAGGCTTGTACCAATGAACGATTAAACTTAAAGTATGCAACTAAATAAATGACTTCGTTCATTTACAGATTAGGATTGGAACGTGATTGCCTAATTCTAAGATATAGTTACATGCTTAGAATCCACATAAAAGTATCGCTATATTTAATAGAGCTGGTCCCGGATCGAACTAGTTCATTGGAACTATTCTGATAAAGGATCGATAGGTCGGTCCAGTGATCTAGTTCCTATAGTTAAGTTTTCAGATCTCGTTCCTTTATTCCCATATCCATCATTTGTTCTCGTTTGTTGTCCAAATTCTGTCAAATTATTGAAGATATATAAATATATGCTCGTCAATTTATAATTGTGTAAATAATAAATTTAATTTTTTCTCAATTTTATAACTTTTTACATCCATCAGCAAAAAAAAAAAAAAAAAAAAAAACAAAAGACGATAAAATATATAGATTTAAAATGTCCTTTTAAATATTGAACAAGAAAGATCGAACCGCTCTGTGATCTAGATTGCCCAACTCTATTTTGTCCTATGACTTTTTAATTTCATATTTTATTTGACAAAAAAAAAAAAAAAAAAAAAAAAAAAAAAACAGTGAGCGGAGCAGTATAGTCGGACGGGGCCGACCATACGATACCCTACACAACTACTACGGAACTCAAATTTTCTGCGGATGTTTATCCGAGACTGGGCAATATTTCGTGATATTTGCACCCTCTTGCCCGATTAGAGGTAAACAGCACCTCTTCCTCACACTGACATATTTTCCGAATATTACGAGTATTCAGTACAGCTATTGTCCAGATTCCCTTCACCGTGGGTTGTGTTGTGATGTTCGGCTTTCATTTGAGGTCTATAGATCGACTCGAAAATGACACAAAAAATTAAGTTTTCGGTCCACTTCATTCCAAAATTATTATCTGATCATCACCGAAAATTATAGGCGTTGTCCTTGACCATAACTGGAACCTCATGGAACATTTTAAAGCGATCAGCGCTATAGTTCCACTCTCCAGAGTGATAATGGGTTACTAAATACGAAGATACCTGTAAATATTTAGGTGTAACTCCCACATCCGAGCACATAGAACAATATAATTGGTCCTAATTTAAAGGTCAACCACTCCTCTTGGATATAATATCAACTTCTCGGGTATATGTCCTTCAGGGGAAATATATACGCCATAGAATACAAATTTTGTAATTTTTCACACAAAAGTCTGGGTTCATTTGACCCGCTAAATATTGACCGATCTTTCTACAAACAGGTGTGCTTATTCTTTGGCCCGATCCACTTCTCCATGCAAAATTTCACGATGTTCGGACCATTGTTGCGGCCTCTGGAGCGACCAGAAAAACCGACAACAATTTAGTATTTGGTCCATTTCATCCCCTAAATATTAACCGATCTTTACCAAAAACAATAGGGGTCTTCATTGGCCAGAACCCATCCTACATGCAAAATTTCGTGAAGATTGGTCCATAACTGTGGCCTGTATCGTGTTTACAAATTATAATGGACAGACGGACGGACGGACACACATGTCTAGATCGACTCAGATAGTCGAGATATGACGATCGGTATACTTAAAGGTGGGGCTAGGACCAATATTTCGCGGCGTTACAATCTTTTGGGGCTGCACAAAGCTATAATACCCTGACAACATAGTTGTGTAGGGTATAAAAATAAATAAATAGCTTTCTGGCAGATTTGAGTTTGGTATAGCTCTCATATAGTTCCAGAAAATGTTCTATGTAGGTCTATGTTTACCCCGCATATATAACTGATATATCTATAATTTAATTACTTCAAAGGATTAACAACTTTTGGCAGAACATTTTCATATTTTCAAAGTATATTAGGGGGGACCAAAAACTCTCAAAAAATAGAAATGGGTGAGAGTAACTGAGAATCTACCATATGAAATGACTTAAGAAAAAAGGAACGAGTGTGTGATCAGTGTATCCAGTTACCAAGGTTGAGCTGCTATGCTGTAGATAAAGTTTCGTCCCCATTTTATATTTAAGTTCCCCTCAGAAATATATGAAGGTCTGGTACGTACTAGCAATGGTACAGAGGAATAATTATTTATTTGTCCTGCGCTGTCAAACTTATCGCCATAGAATTTGTTGTTGTTGTTTTTTTAATTCAAAAGTGTAACGTGTGTACCAAAGGACACATGGATACGGGTCAGAAACATACCAGTCAGTAATGTAAACATTAATTGCCATAAATATAACCATATTGCAGTTGCCTAAGTGGATCTGCCGACAACAGTATACTCGTACATCTTTCTCCAAAATCATATTTGTTTATTTAATATTCGTAATTTCTCCTTTAGAAACAAGAATTTTTTTTCACGAATTAATCACATTTTTGATATTGATCACGTTTGAATGAACGAACGATTTTATTTCAATATTATTTGTCTCACTCCTCTTGTTTGTTTATCATATTCGATTTTTTGTTCAAAACACTGATCAATCTGAACGAAAAAAAACAAAGTAAACAAAAATACGCTACAAAATCAAATAAAGAGAAGCGAATGCCAAATGACTGTGTAAATACAAGAGAAATGATACCGACATAACTGTGTAAATATTTAGAAATGGAATTGTCAATGAATATCAGTAGCTGTTGGTGACTGACTGTACGCAATGTACAGATTTGCATACAGTAAGGTACAGAAGTTGTAAAATAAACTCGAAAATCGTTAAAATATAGCTCAAAAAATATGGGTTACGGTTATATGGGGACTTCACATAAAACAATGTCGCTCGCATGATTTTTTAAGATATGATTAAAGTCCCCCATAGTCCCCCATCCCAAATTTCTGTATTTTGGAGAGCTTGGAAACGTGTTTCAATCAAATTAGTGGTAATTTTATATTTTAGAAAATAAATCTCCCTAGCGAAAAATGATCAATATTGACCCAACTTTCCAGGTAGCCCCCATATTATGGTGCACCCATTATTCTGTATTTTGGGGGGTTTAGGCATATTTTCAAACCGAATTCTCTTCACATTGATTTATCCACTTCTTATAGGGTGTCAACTCTTCTTCAAAAAATTGTTCAATGTCAGTTTACGGTTTGGTACCATTCTAGTTTCGGCATTTCGAAGACTGGCTGCATTTTCCAATCGATGGGGCTGTAATTTGGTATGAAGCGTCATTTCCTAATGGAAGTGGCTATAATATGACATATTGTGAATACAAAATAAATTAAAAACAAATGAAAATGAACCAGTAAGGAAAGTAGTAAAGTCGGGCTGGGCCGACTATATGATACCCTTCACCACTTTGGGGATATTCTACATATGTATCCTAACAGACGTCGGGTTTTCTAAGGAACATTGACATGAAAAAGAACGAACTTAAATATGCCATCTTTATCTATAAGTAAACCGACTAACATCAATTCCAAAACATGCCATTCTGCAATCTATTCTAAATTTTGTAAATAGATTTAAAGCACACGTTATTTGGTATGCTTCACTGTTTAAAATGTATCAATCAGGCACCCATTGATTATTTGGTGTACAGTCAACATGAATAGGTCGAAATTATTATGGAAGCTAATCCGAACCGATTTTCAGGAAACTTAGCACGCATCATTCTGGACCTAATTCAGTACTCTATGCCAAATTTCGTGCAAATCGAAATATATATAGGGACTTTGGTGCACCATTTACCATAAATCGGGCGAAACTATATATGGAAGCTATATCTAAATCTGACCCGATTTTCTCGAAACTTAGCACACATCATCCTGTACGTAATTCAGTACTCTGTGCCAAATTTCGTGCAAATCGAAAGATATATAGGGACTTTGGTGCACCATTTACCATAAATCGGACGAAACTAAATTTCATCCAAATCGGATCATAAATGCGACCTCTACTTTGTTTACAATTTAACATCTATAGACGGACAGACGGACGGACGGACATGCATAAATCGACTCAGAAAGTGATTGTATGCATATTCTCAAAAGGAACCATGTGTCTATCTCGTTTCCTTTTGCCTGTTACAAACATATGCACAACGACATAATACCTTGTACCACAGTGTGGTGAAGGGTATAAAAACAAAAAGGATTAGTTCGGCCGGGCCGAACATTGGGTACCCTACCACCATAGTAACTTGAAATAAAAATATAGGGAACATACCAAAAAAACGGCACACTATCGTAGTGTACCGTACTAGGAACACAAACACTAAAAAAATTAGGGTTAGTGTTCCGGTACACAAACATTAATAAATATTTTAGTGTTACTTTTCCGGAGCACAACGAAATTCGTAGTGTACCGCTGTCGGAGCACTAAAAATCGTAGTGTACCGCGGTCGCAGCACTAAAAATCATAGTGTACCGCTGTCGGAACACTAAAAAATCGTAGCGTACCGCTGTCGGAACACTAAAAATCGTAGTGTTCCACTTGCCGGGACACTAAAAATCGTAGTGTTCCACTTGCCAGATCACTAAAAATCGTAGTGTTCCACTGGCCGGAACACTAAAGATCGTAGTGTTCCATTTAGCGGATCACTTAAAATCGTAGTGTTCCATTTGTCGGAACACAAAAAGATGTATTTATTATATTTTATTTTTTGTATGAATAAAAGCGTATATTTTATTGTTTTTCAATAGATTTAATAAATATAATAACTTTTTAAATTTGTATTTGTTTATATTTTATTAAAAATTAGCAATATTATATTAGCATCAATAGTTTAACATAATAAATATTTTATAACTAAAAAAGTTCGTCTATTGAAAATTCAATCTGATGCCAACTCGATCGGAAAAAAGACTACCTGTACAAAAATCATAAAAAGGAAGAATATTCCAATAATGTATAGGGGCAATATTGCCAATTTTTTAATATTCCATTTTCAAAAAATCAAAAAGTCATTGCAGGAAAAAAATGTATGTGTAGGTTTCTGGAAACTATACCTAAAGCGGCATCAATATTGATTACATCGTGCATAATCTGCCTAATTGAAGACTGATATAACTCATTTTCGAACCAAACATTTGTGTATCTCAGTATTATCGGACGAGGCCGACCATATGATACCCTATACAACCTCCGTTATTTGCGTTATTTGCAAAAAAACACAGAAAAAAGTTCTTGGTCCACTTCATCTCAATATTATTATCTGATCATCATCGAAAATTAAAATTCATTTCATCTAAATTTTAATCAATCTTTACCAAAAACAATAGGGGTCTTCATTGGCCAGAACCCATACTACATGCAACATTACGTGAGGATTGGTCCATAACTGTGGCGTGTATCGTGTTTGCAAATTATAATGGCCAGACGGACGGATGGACATACATGTCTAAATCGACTCAGCTAGTCCAGATATGATGATCGGTATACATAAAGAACCAATATTCCGCCGCGTTACAAACTCTTGGGGCTACACAAAACTATAATATCCTGACAACATAGTTGTGTAGGGTATAATGAAGGGTTATATGGGGACTACACCAAAATGGGGCAGCTATAAATAATACGTCTACAACTAACAAATTACAGCGAATTCTGTTGAAAAAAGCGTTCAAGAAATTGGGCCTAGCCGAAAAAATTAACCTATATTTAACATTTTTGGTGGCGAAATTTGGTACACAATAAGAACTGAAAGTACTAAATTACAGCCAATTCGGTCAAAAAATACGCTCAAAACCCCCAAAACACTGAAAAGCACCGTTATATGGGGGCTACCAGAAAAAATTGACCTATACTTATAATTTTTAGTGGCAAAACTTGGTAACCAATAACAAACCAATGTACCAAATTTCAGCGAATTCAGTTGAAAATCGCGCTCAAGAACCCTAATCTCAATTCGTTTAGAGGCTAGAGTGATTACAATAGACAGACGGACAGGCGGACAGGCGGACATGCTTAGGGTCGGAAATGATTATTTCGATGAATTACAAACGGAGAAACAAAATTAATATACCCTCCATACTATAGTGGAGGGTATAAAAAATACCGTTCCAACTAGAGTAGGTGTAATTTGGAACACTATTTTTTGGGAGCATAAAAAATCTACTACCACATAACTGTGCTTTTTATTGTTTTTAGTTCGTTTAAAGACAATTTTTAAAGAGGAAATAGGATTTCACCAATGAATAAGCATGTCTGTTTTGATGTTGATCAGTGGACACTTAGTGTCTCAAATGGATAAAGAGGTTTGGGTGAAAATTTGTCTGGCATATGTGTTCAATACAGGATGACATGGTCTGGATCAGGGTATGAAAGAGAAGCTGTTTACATTTACCTTGATACTGATGTATGTGATTAGATATGTGAGATATACTAAAATATGTTGAGGGGTCTACATGGCAATGGAATGGCAATCCTCAAAACTTAGGAGGCAGAATTTTGATGTAAATTATAATCAATTAATATTGGTGAAAACATTTATGTACCCTACTATCACAAACGAAACTGCTGGTTAAAAAGCTGCCAGCCAAAACTTGTATCGATTATTTTTTCTGCACAGAAAAATCTTCCAGTTTAGGCATATTTATTAACGTTTATTTGTGATTTGGCTAAATGAACATATCGTGACAATGCTCTAACTTATTGAAATCAGTTGATGTATATTCTTACACACACAGAAAAAACTATAACGCCAGACGGTTTATAACGTAGATGATGTAGTCTATTGATAGACGGTCTAATAGGTATAATAATATTATTTGTATGTTAAGTGATTTTTATGACAAAGACATACAAATCTTTATAATTACAGGGTATGGGAAACTTGCTTGTATACTCCAGAATGGTAAAACCCTGAAATAACCACTGAAGATTCCATTAATCGCGATATATTTTGCGATATTTAGGCCAGGGATATTTTTAATTTCAATCAAAAAAGTAATTGTTTATTATATACTTTCGACCTAAATGTGGTAGTAATTAAGAATTAAATAAAAGTATTTAAAAAATTATTCAAATCATGGATCTTAATTACTCATTAACTCTAAAAGTTCATCATAACCACGTTCAACTGTATTTTGGTTTTCTTTCGCACCCTGTCCTAATTAATTGACAAATATCATCTTGCGTATCACAATGAAAAAAATAAACATGTGATCTGCTCTAATATTATTTATATATGCCAAATATTTTATTGCTTTGCCCTAACACTTTACACGTGGTCTTAAAAACTTGTTCAATGCGTACACATATGTATTTATAAACTCTGTTTGTAGTCCACTATACATCATAAAACTATTTTTATAATATACACATATAACTATTAACAATTTTACCTTGTATTGATCTACAGTCTATGATTAATAAAAAACAAATAATATCTAGGGAACAATTTTCGAATTAAAAAAATTGACACTCAGTGCGAGAGGTACTAAAGGTGCAGACAGATGTATACGATCTTAATAATACTACAATAGCCCATATCGTTTATAACGACACCATTTACTACCCTAACTACTACAGTTTCGTATCCCAAATTAAAATACTAAAATTCAGTTTCCCGCAGTGATTTTGGGTTAATTTTTTTAAAAGCTTTTTCATCATATGCCATGTATTTTGAATAGTTTTTACCGGAAAATTTACCCTTACAATTTTATTTCTAACTATCATAGGTCTGCAGAGAGACCACAGGTCTACATAAAGACCAATTGATTGAAAGTGCATAGAGACCACAGAGAGGTCATAAAGAACAATTGGTATGTAAACAGACCGATTGGAAGTTTATAGATATCACAGGTCTGCTGAGAGACCATTTGTAAATACTGTCGAAATGGCTTATAATGACGATGACCAGCGACCAGCGATACTGGTCGTTATAAAAGATATCAAATGCCGCTATAAACTTTAAATAGTGCCTCCATAAATATTTTTACATATTTCTGACAATTCCTTACTAATCCCGGCAAAAAACTTTGACAATTTTTCTGCACCCTCGTGATCTTTGTTACAGACCTTCACTTGGACCTATGTAGACAATTTTTCGCAAACATTTGTTTTATCCTCCCATATCCTGGAAAGAAAAAGGATAAATCCTTCAAATACTGACAATGGGGTGCTACCCTTATATATGCCAAAACATGAACCCATATTGCTAATTTTTTGCATATATCGCTCATTTGCTGCAAGACAGGCTCATCAAAAAAAAACATGATTTTCGAGTTAATGATGCACGATTTTTCGCTATAATATGCCTGTCTTGCACCAATTGAGCGATTTGTACGTCAGCCTTAAATTAAAGCTACCGAAAATTGGTTGGTACTGTATATGGGAGCTATACCAAATCTTAAACCGATATTACATTTTTAAGGAAGATTGCTGAGGCAGATTTTGACAAGCTAAAAAAATTAAATCAGAACCATTTCGGTTGAAATACGTGCTCAAACCCGTATTTTCCAACCGAATAATCGGTTGTAGCGTTATATTGACTCTACCCCAAAAAGGGGACCAATATTGTTTTGTGAAGAAGATTTTCTACCCATTGGGAAGCGAATTGTAGCTGATTAGGTTGAAAAACGTGCCGATATATCCCATTTTCAATACCAAGCATCATTTCATCGCAGAACATTTAAAGCATATTCTATATGTCGAAGACCCAATTGTGGGTACGTTTTTCAATCGAACTGGTGTACTATGTTCCCATTTAGTAGGAAATCATCGTACCAAAATTGTTCAATATTGGTCCAAGTTTCATGATAGACCTTATCTACGGTATCATACATTATTTCGTATTTTGGAATTTTTTTTTTGGGTATGGTTTTCAATATTTTTAGCTCTAGTTATTATTTTATTGGGTGTCAAATCTTCGTACCAAAAATGCTCAACTTAGGCAAACGTTTTGGTACAAATTCCATATAGCGGTATCCCCAATTGCCAATATTTGGAAGACATCCTAGCCCATTATCAGTGTCCCAACCTAAGTATCTTTCTTTCTCCTGGCCCTTCGATCGATTTAGTTATTTTGGATGTTAACATTATAATGAATGTGGTAAAAGGTTTGGCCGGTCGAACTTAACTTAAAAACTTTTTTTACCTATTTTTATACCCTCAGCCTTATGGCTAATGAGGGTATATACACGGTATACGGCAAAAATGTGCCTCCTCATTTTACACCCCATGTTTCTTTGGACCAAATCCGTTTCAGACAATTTGGAGTCCATATACAAATCTATGTGCATGCTAATTCTCGAAGAGAGTAACCGATTTAATCCAAATTTTGCACATCGTAACATTTCTGCCAAACTTAATTTGATGAGGAATATCGGTCCACACCTTCTAGTACATCCCCCATAAAATGATCAAAATTGTGCTAAAAATTAATTTCATAATATTATGAGAACGGATAGTCCGATTAGTAGAATTGTTCCACTCCTTCTGGTACCTCCCCCCCCCCCCCCCCCACAAAGGGTCAACATTTTCAATATTTATAAATAAAAAATACCAGACGAATGGAATGTCCGATTTGAATCAAACTGTTCACAACCTATTATATCTACCAAGTCCGAAGGTGAGACGCGTCTGTACCTCCCCCAAACAATGTCAATATTATATAAACTTGTACATTTTTGAAACGAATGGAATAACCGATTTGATCAACATCAAATTGAAACCGTATATATCTGTCGGCAATACCGACTGACACTTTCTACTGGTTATTTCTATATATCATACATATAGTCGGACGGGTAGACCATATGATACCCATACACATCTACCACTGAGCTCTAAGTTTCTGCGGACTATATTCAGAGTCTGTGTAATAGCTCATCTGCGTCAACTTTTTCAATCATGTTTTACAAGATTAAAAATTTACTATACAAAATTCAAATTTTGCTATTTTAGACAAAAGAGTTTTGGTTTTGACCAATTTTTCAGTGGGTCAAACCGTTATTTATCATGACAGCCATTCAAATTAGTTGGTCAGATCGCCTTCTCAGTGGAAAATTTGTGATGTTCGACTTATAGTTGTGCCTTCTGGAGTTACTAAATAACCAAACAAAAAAGTCTTCGGTCCATTTAATCCCCAAAAAATATAATCTGATCATCATCGCCATAAACGAAATATAAAGCTAAGCGCTACATTTCCGCCATCTAGTGTGGTAATATTAATACGAGACAATCTAAGAATACGAATACCTTTGTACGTATTAAAAAAACTCCTACTCCCAAGTACATACAACAATATAATTGATATCAATTTAAAGGTTAACCACTTCTCTTGGATATACTATCAACTTCTCGGTTCAATGGCCTTCAGGAGTACATAAACACGCCATAGAATACAAATTTTGTAATTTTTTCACATGACAGTATTGATATACTTGACCCGCAAAATAGTGAACGATCTTCATCAAAACATTTTGCTTATTCTATGGCCGGCCCCTTTCTTTGTTAAAATGTCTAGTGTGACCATAAAATCAGATGAAAATAATGTTTTTGGTCCCTGTCATCACCTAAATATTAACTGATGATTGCTAAAAACAATAAGGGGTTTCTTTGGCCCGAACTTACATGCAACATTTCATGAAGATTGGTCCATAACCTGTGGTCTGAATCGTATTTACAAATTATAATGCACAGGCGGACGGACACACAGGGCTAGATCGAATTATATCCCTATAACATACAAAGACATAAAAGTATAAAGATAGGACAATAGATACGTACGCAATTTCCAACAGATGGCTTTTCCTGTGTTGTTACGATATCATAACAACAGAGAGAACAATATTAATCGTTTTTAATGCTATATCTTAAGCTTATAAAATTAAAATATATATTTTGAGTGCAGACCTCTGATTTTATTTACATTTTATACGCACATTATCGCGTATTGGCGTTTTTATTGTTAACATGCCTCTGTAAACCTTGATTCCCCCTGGATATTTTTTCATAAACTATTTTGCCAAAATGCATTTTGTCGAGTCTTTACGGTTTCTATGTCTTTGTAACATAGTCGTGTAGAGTATGCAAATGCTATAACAAATTTCACATATCATTAAAATTTTTACATTATCGAGAGCATCTAAATTATCGAGTTACCACTGTATGACAAAAAAAAAGTACCAAACAGTTTCATTATAGGTTTCACTAAATTATAGCAACAATAGCTCTAATAAATAAAAATACATTGTTTATTCGCCCAATGGAAATTTTTAATTTTCCTTCATTTGTTTGTTTGCGGACCCCCTCTCTACGTCGAGTTTTATTTTGACAAACTCGCACATACATACAAACATGTACATAAATTCCATAGGCCCTCATGGAGGTGATCATCTTTGTCGTCAGTGCTGTCGTTAATGATGCCGATGGATGATTGTTCGCAATAGTATTTGGGACACAAACAACAACCAACTATCTGTCCGGTTCGCACTATTTAAATGGCTTGTGGAAATTTTATGTCACATAATATAATTATATATCATAAAATGTATTGTGGTGTTGGGTGTTATTTTGGAAGATTTTTTTTTTTAATTTTTTATTTAATTTTTTACCCTAGAGGAAATATTATTGCAACAATTATTTACTTAAAATAGCGAATTATACGCCCGAATTTTTGACAAACAAATTCATTGAACTGCTCATATGAAAAATAAAGTTGATTATCAAAAAAATATTTCACCTCTGCCAGAGAGGAGGCGGCAAACAATTTATCATCACCTAAAAAAATATATGGGCGAATTTTAATTAATTTTCACGTGACTTCTTCCTCGATGGGTATTTGTGTTTGTTGGCAAAACAAACAGAACCCAAATCAAATCCCATAAAAAAGAAACTATACATTCCTACATATATAGGTACAAAAATGGGCTCGACTGTATTTTGCTTGTCAGTTAGGTTTGTCGCTGTCTATGTATGTATGTATTGTGAACTTATCTATCCTCCACATTTGATTCTTTTCGTGTTATAAATAGCAAAATATGAACCACAACAACAATAAAAATAAATAATAATTTAAAGTCTATGCACGCGAAATTTTCGGAGGTGAGATTTATTTATGTGACGTCAACCTATATGAACTTAGCGTCATAAAAGCTATTGACCACTTCGCCCAGATTTGATATCGTATGAAAATTTTGTATTGTGACGAAATTTGCAAAAACAAAAATATCATATCGATAGAAAATCTTACTAATCGTTTATGACTTAAATGTGAGTTTTTGATAATTATCGTGTATTTTATTTTAGGAGATAATTACTTATTTCACAATAGAGGAAAACATTTACGTCACGCGAATGTACAAACTCGGAAAAAGATTTTAGATGATGATTTTCGAGTTTTGGTCTATTCTGAGACATATAGTAAAACTTTATGGCGAACTTTTTTGCAGAATATTATGACCTGCTATAACCCCGTTTTAGTTTACAATCATTTCTGGAAAGGGGGGGATTGCGAAAAGACCCATTCAGATAGTCGACTGAGGGTTAACGTATTAGACAAATATTGTCAATGACACCATATATACAAAATATAAGGATTTCGAGGAATCTTAATCCGAATATTTTCAAATCTCTTGGGAATGGGAAATATTGTTATGACTTTTTAAGTTATCTGCTGACGTAAACTTTCAAAATGCCGATATGCATATTTTCCACTTTTTTGGAATTGCCCGATAATCACCAGTGTCAAGTGACTCTTTACACATCTCTTCCTTTTTATACCTTTCACAACTATGTTGTCAGGGTATTATAGCTTTGTGCAGCCCCAAGAGTTTGTAACGCCGTAAAATATTGGTCCTAGACCCACATTTAAGTATACCGATCGTCATATCTCGACTAGCTGAGTTGATTTAGACATGTGTGTCCGTCCGTCCGTCCGTCTGTCCATTATAATTTGTAAACACGATACAAAGGCCAAAGTTATGGATCAATCTTCACGAAATTTTGCATGTAGGGTGGGTTCTGGCCAATGAAGACCCCTATTGTTTTTGGTAAAGATCGGTTAATATTTATGGGATGAATTGGACAAAATACTTAATTTTTGTCCGTTTTTCTGGTCGCTCCAGAGGCCGCAATTATGGCCCGAACATCGCGAAATTTTACATGGATAAGGGGAACGGGCCAAAGAATAAGCATGTCTGTTTTGATAAGGATTGGTCAATATTTAGCAGTTCAAATGGGCACTGACTTTTGTGTGAAAAATTACAATATTTGTATTCTATGGCGTATATATTTACTCGTGAAGGACACAGGTTCGAAAAATTTATAGTATATCCAAGAGGAGTGGTTGACCTTTAAATTGATACCAATTAAATATTTACGGGTGCTTAGATATTCAGATATTATTTAGTAACCCATTACCACACTAGAGGGCGGAAATATGGTATGGTCAAGGACAACGCTTATAATTTAAGGTAATTTTTTGTGTGTTTTTTTTTCGAGCCGATCTATAGGCCACAATTGAAAGCCCAAGAGAATCGGGACAAGTACATCCCTCGTCTACAGAATATTAGAAATATTTGTTGACATCTAGTCGGTCAAGAGGGCGCAAATATAGCGAAATATTGCCCAAACTCAGAGTATAGAACCACAGAAAGTTAGATTTTCGTGGAAGTTGTGGTCGGCCCCGTCCGACTATACTGCTCCGCTCATTGGTTAATTGTGGCATACACTTTATGCAGATAATGGTACTCTACCGTTGGGTTTATTATGTTCTACTCTTTTGATCTATATTGCGTATCATTTGATGACAAAATTTGTAAGCGTAATGAACATATCTATAAATAAAGTATTAAATACAAGTAAAACGGTAATAAGTTCGGCCCAGCAGAACTTTTTATACCCTCCACTATGAGGATGACAGCCATAGGAGAAAACGCACGAGAAAAAGATGATTGTGGGCTACTTTCAATATTAATAAATTCTGGATATGTGTTATTCCATGAGTACCCAAAATACCAAATTACAGCCAATTCGGTTGGAAAACCTGTCTAAAATCCCAAAAATATCGATTATTGGGGATTACTGTTATATGCAGCATAACTTTTTTTATTTTTCAATATAATCTCCTGAAACTTCAATACACTTAGTCCAAGGTTTTTCTAGCAATTCTATTTCTTGATTAAAATAGTTTTCCTCAAGGTGGTTTACAATTGTAATTGCATCTTCATTTGAGGAAAAACGCAGGAAAAAGTCACTGTGAGCTAAATCAAGAGAATAAAGTGGATGGTCAAGCAACTCGTACTTTAATTCGTTGATTTTAGCCATTGTCAAAATATTCTTGTGCTCTGGTGCGTTGTCTTGACGAAAACAAAAATAAATTCACTCGGTCATTTAAGATTTCCATGATATTAACAATTTCACGCATTTTTATTCGTCGATCATTTAATACCATAATGTTACTGTTTTTTGACATCCACTACGTGGTTCATCTTCAATGCTTGTACGACCACGTTTAAATTCAGCAACCCATTTTTTTAACTTTTGCATATGAAGGAGTACTTTCACCTAACACATTCACCATATCATTATGAATTTCTTGTTCCGATAAACCCCTTTTATGTTAGTACTAGCAAAGTACCCGGTACTTCGTATGCGGAAAGGGAATAAAAAAAATAATATTTCATATGGAAATCGTGAATACTGTATATTTTGTTGTACTATAGTTCTGAATTACACCTCTATTCCTACATTTAATATCAAGTTTATTAATACTCTTCATACACATAAGCACTTTTTTATTTCCATTACACACTTTAGCAAAATCGTACAGGTTCCACATGTAGTTCTATTTAGAACTTTTCGAACACATGAATATATATTTTCAAGACTACCTCTATACCATCACCACCACTAAATTTAGTACCAATTAGTACCAAAAACCCTTTGGTCATTCTTTCTAACTATCTTTCAGTGAACAACATTCTAAATTTTAGGTTTACAGCTCTCTCCGTTACCCAAATCCAAATTGTTCAAAATTTAGTACCATATAGTACGTTTCCTACCAATAAGTACGAATTTCTTAATCTACCTCAGTCCTACACTCCAACAGTTGTTATACCCTTCACCACAGTGTGGTACAGGGTATTATGTCTTTGTGCATATGTTTGTAACAGGCGAAAATAATCGAGATAGACCCATGGTTCCTTTGGAGAATATGCATAGAATCACTTTCTGAGTCGATTTATGCATGTCCGTCCGTCCATGTATTTTTGTTAACAAAGTACAGGGCACATTTATGATCCGATTTTTATGAAATTTGGCACAGGTCTCTTAATTGGACCAAGGACGAACCCTATTGAAAATGGGAAAAATCGGTTCAGATTTAGATATAGCTCCCATATATATTTTCGTCCGATTTAAGGTAAATGGTGTACCAAAGTCCCTATATATCAATCGATTTGCATGAAATTTGGCACAGAGTACTAAATTAGGTCCAGAATGATGTGTGCCAAGTTTCGAGAAAATCGGTTCAGATCTAGATATAGCTCCCATATATAGTTTCGTCCGATTTAAGGTAAATGGTACACCAAAGTCCCTATATATCTTTCGATTTGCCCGAAATTTGGCATAGAGTTCTGAATTAGGTCCAGAATGATGTGTGCCAAGTTTCGAGAAAATCGGTTCTGATTTAGATCTAGATATAGCTCCCATATATAGTTTCGTCCGATTTAAGGTAAATGGTGCACCAAAGTCCCTATATATCTTCCGATTTGAAATTTGGCACAGATTACTGAATTAGGTCCAGAAGGACGTGTGCTATATTTCAAGAAAATCGGTTCAGATTTAGAAATAGTTCCCATATATATCTTCGTCCGATTTAAGGTAAATGGTGTACCAAAGTCCCTATATATTTTTCGATTTGCACGAGATTTGGCTAGGCTATGCCAAATTTCTAAGTCTAAAATGATGTGTGCAAAGTTTCGTCAAAATCGGTTCAGATTTACATATAGCTCCCATATATATATATATATATATATATTCATCCGATTTTAGGTAATTGGTGCACCAAAGTCTCTGAAAATCAGTGACCCACATTCCAAATTTCAGAATTTTAGCTCTCTAATACAAAGGGTACCATATTTGGTACATTTTAGTACTTTTAGTACCCTTCTAGTTCGATTTTCCAAAAACCCAGAATTATCTCACGCTTACACACCAACAACAACCAACGCTCAAAATTTCAAGCTTCTAGCTTAAGTCGTTTCGTCTGGGCGATGATCTGTCAGTCACTCACTCACTTAACACTAAGCCCTTTTATATATTAAGATTTAATGACAGAACGCATTTCTAATTTTTCCACTAGCCAAGAAGTTTTCAAACGGCCCTCGTATTGTAATATTGTTTAGTATTACCATTACCACACTAGATGTCGCTGTGACGTCCGACATCTATAAAAACGTTTTTTCTTAAATACCAAAAAACACATCTAATTGGAAACACCTGTAAATTATTTAGGGCATATAGTAGTGCTGTAGTATATCACTAATCTGTTTAATGGAACAACAAAGTCGATCGTAAAATTATATTATTTATTTAATTTATTAATTATATTAAATAAAATCAAGAAGCAAAAAACCGGTTTAATCAATGTGTCATCGGCTGGAAGCAGTTTAAACTAGTAAAAGTATATTTACATTCTATATTAGGAAATATGAAAGTATGAAACGAGGGAGGGGAAATATAAAACCCAATATATCATAGGTCATCAAAATAAAGACAGTTATTTAGTATTCGTCCAAAATGAGTACCTTTTAGTTTTAATAAATGGTATGTAGAAAAATAACCCAAAAATGTTCTCTGGAAAGTGGGTGAAATTTTTCTCTGACAAAAAAAAAAAAAAAAAAACAGCGGTGTTTGGAGACAATCAACCTGCATGAGGTAGGGCTCAATAATCTAGCTTGGCAGTTCTATCGACAGTCATCTAAGAGGAATGCACGAAATGAAATCGTTCCAAATCATGGGAAGAAGTAACATTCAAGTTTTAAAATGTTACTGTTCGGGAGTTAAGTTGTCAACGAAAGCCATTCATACAAATTTATATTTAAAAAATAAAATGTCTAAATGATTTTTGTTTTTATTTTCGTGCAATAAAAACATGTTTATCTAAAACACAAGATACAGACATACATACATTTGTATATTAGTAAGTGGAAACTTCCGAATATGTTTTTCTTTGTAAGATTTTATAACTTTAACACATACACGGTGATAAGTAATGGTCACCTTTTTATTACCATTTTTTTTTATCGAATTTTACTTCATTTTAGATATGAGCATGGCATTTTTTATTATATTTGGGTAATTAGCTATAAATAAAAAAGCGAACCGACAAAACGCAAACTATAATGCAGAGTAGCAGCTATTGAATTTGTAGCTTACTTTTTTATCAAAACGTCCATATTCGAAATTCAATTAATAACGCTTGATAGTATACACGCGGCCCATAAAATTATGACCATTGTACTGTTGTCATAAATCCCCCGCAAAAGAAAATAAAAGAAAGGCAGTGCAAAATGTTTATAAAAAGTATGTATATATTTTTGTGATGGAAGCATAGAACCACACCGCATAGATGAATGGGGGGTGGGCATACTAAGTGCTATTCGATGTCTAGACTTTTTAGTTATTTTTCTCATTTGAGAATTTATGTTGTTTATTTCATTTCCTATGTAAACAAATCATAATTGAATGAATGAATCCCGTTAATGGAAAATATACCACGAAGAAAACAATTTCCATTGTTCGATATGCTAACTTAGCGCAATATAATTAATTTTCTGATTTGTATACCCCCCAGCTTGAATGGATAATAGATAATATATAAAACATTGTTAGTAAATTTCCAAAGTAAGGTGGGATCGACTATATCACACTGCATTATAACCGATCTTATGTGGAAAATGTTTTATTGATCGGGCCGACATATACCTTCAGTGCAACATTGAAAAAAAATTGGGACAAAAAATAATACCTATCTTCGAGAAATTTAAATATAAAATTATTTCTATTAAAAAGCTCAGAGAAAATGCTCTGCAAAGAGGGTGACTTTTGACGAAAAACCCAATGTAGAGTTAATTATTCAGAGTAGTCTTTTGAGATGATCGACCTGGATGAAAGATGGCTCCACAATTGAACTCCGAAGTTCAATCAACAAACATTCAAATTAACTGTACGAAATGAACCCAGCCGGGGAAAAGTTACAACGTTAAAAAGGGGTGAATATTAATATTTTGTTGAGGAGATTTGTTACTGTTAAGTCCGCACTATAGTTACTTGGGTGGTTGGCAGGTACAGTGCAATGAGAGGCTCTCCTAATAGATCCAGTACACGATAGTACTCCGGAGTCAAAATAAAATATGTAAATAGAAATAAATAAAACACGATAGTTTTATTAAAAGGTTTCGACCAATGTTGAGTATTTATTTATTGGTAACGATATTACCTTGATGTACAACGATATGTACGCAGCTTACAATTTAAGCGCTGGTGATCGATCACAACAATATGTGTGGCCAGTCGAAAGGTTAAAACCAGAGTTCAAGTAGTACTAATGTTTGTTTACACAAAGATGCATAAAAGGTGGCGCAAAAGCAAAAGTGTAAACAAAAGGCCGTTGAAATCTGTCAGCCTCATACTATTACAAGGATGTAATAATGAGGAGTAGACAGATTTCAACGGCTACGACCTATCAAATTAAAGGCAAACTATTTAACTATTTTAAACAGCCATTCTTGCTTAAACAGTTACCATATACAAAATTTCAGCGAATTCGTTTGAAAAACGCGCCCTTATATGGGGGCTACCCGAAAAAATTGACCTATATTTATTTATTTTTTGTGGTGAGATACGCTACCCAATAAAAACTCAAATTACTTAATTACAGCCAATTCGATGAAAAAATCAGGTCAAAACCCCCCAAGAAATTGGGAGGTACCCTTATATGGGGACTACCAGAAATAGTGGACTTATATTTATAAATTTTAGTGGGGAAATTTGATACCCAATAAGAAACCCCTGTATCAAATTTCAGCGAAATCGGTTGAAAACCGAAAACTGGTAACCTTATATGGGGGCTACCCGAAAAATTGACCTATATTTATAATATTTAGTGTAGAGATTTGCTACCCAATAAGAACTCAAAGTACCATATTTCAGCTAATTCGGTCGAAAAATGCGATCAAACCCCCCAAAATACCGCAAAATTAGGGGTACCCTTATATGGGGGCTATCCGAAAATATGGACCCATATTTATAATTTTTAGTGGAGAGATTTGCTACCCAATAAAAACTCAATGTACTAAATTTCAGCGAATTCAGTTGGAAAACATGCTTAAGAACCTCAAAATACCAAAAATTGGGGGGTAGCCTTATATGGGAGCTATGCCTAAACGAGAACCGATAAAGCCCATATTTGAACTTGACCGGCCTGCAGACAAAAGACGACTCTATGCAAAATTTTGGCGATCCACATTCAACTATGGTGAAGTTTAATGAACGATCATCAAACAAAATTAGAAATCTCCAGGTCAACTGTAAACAATAACAGAATAATGGATTTCTTTTCTCCAACCTAGCAAAATTGCAACCAATTGGGTTGAAAAGGTGCAAAAAATCCCCAAAATATTATACAAAAACGTGGACCGATATGTCCCATTTTCAATACCAAACAAATTTAATATATTTGAAATTCCATATTCATCTTCTTCTAATAAAGGTCATGCTTAATTATTGGTATTTTCAGGTTCTAGCAAATAATTTATAATGACATGGACCCATATATAGGTTCTGACTGATTTCAGGAAGGCTATAACAAGTTCGGCTCCAACGTAACTAAATTTTGTACTTGATTTATTATATTTTTTTTTTTAATTTTGCATATACCCGGTCTGAGTCTGAGACATGTTCATTTCAATTGAATACATGTTGATTTCAATTGAATGCAGTTTCATTTCTCAATGTGATTCTGAATCTGATAAATGTCAGTAACCTTAATTTTAGAAAAGTTTTGACTTCAAAAGTTGCAGTAGTTTATTATTTCATGGTGGCCTTAGAAAATATTGTTTATTCCCTATATAAAGATCCCTCTCCTCATGGCTTCGGAAGTTTTGGCTACACTTCCCAGTTCAAGTACCTCTCAGTATAGTGGCGGGTATTAACTTGTTTAATTTTCGAAAATATTCACCGATCATCATAAAATCGGTTATTCATTGGCCTGTCCTGGGTTAAATTTCGTGATTGTAACCTCCAGAACTACAATAAAAATTACCGAAAATACCAGTTGATCCCCTAAATATTAGTCGATTTCTTACAATATTGTTATGTAAAATCCAATAAAACGAATTGGAAAAATTAATTGGTGGTGACCAGAGATGGCCTGTCAGAAAGAGTGACGTAAATGACATACATTTCCGACGTATAATACATACGTCAGAAACGTCGGAAACCTATCCAAATCCATTTGTTTTTTGACAATGCTACGAATGCTTTACTCGAATTAATATAAAATTTCAAAATTTTCTTCTAAAAAAAAAATTTAGAAATTTGTATCAGTTCTAGTACGGAATAGTCAGATATATATAAAAATAATATATATTCGTGAAAATAACTGTATATGCTGATAATATTGAAATAAATTATGTTTACTACATTTATTACTTTTTATACAGGTATATGACGTTTTCGAATTTTACACCTTTTTGACAGTCGAAAACCTAAAAATTCTTCACACGGACCATTCCTGGTGGTGACAAAGAATAGAATTTCTTAATTCAGTTAATAGAACCATAACGCTAACTGACGTTAACTTCAATACAGTGTGTATTTTTCCCCAAACCTAATGTTGGCCAAGGTCGCACCACCACCCTTCACTTTCCCAAACAGTTGTTGATTTTAAAATCGCACACTTTGAAATGAAATCGAAAAGTAAATGTTATTGTATTTGGCATAAAATTTATTCAATATAATTTGTTATTCTTGTTTCATGTTTGTATATAATGTTGTAGCAAACTACACTTATCAGCGGCTACATACAATTCATAATCATTCTGTAAAATTCTCGCCCATTCGAATTTTGAAAGTAGACAACCACGTGGTTGTCGCTTTTGTTTGAAACGAAAAATATTGAATTTCGTATTCCGCACTTGGTCTGATGAATATTTACGTTGACACTATCGGTGCTGCTATTGTTGTTGTTGTTTTAATTTTATA
This sequence comes from Musca vetustissima, assembly GCF_032173495.1. NCBI lineage: Eukaryota > Metazoa > Arthropoda > Insecta > Diptera > Muscidae > Musca > Musca vetustissima. The sequence continues at coordinate 17,927 of NW_026884879.1, read as the reverse complement.
CAAACAATCATCCAGCAAGAGAATGGGAGTGAGTCTCAGCTGTTGGTTGGTTGGCTATTGTCAATGTCATCCACAGTTCGTCGCAGCTGATGTTCTGACTTAAAAATCGCTTTGTTTTGTTTGGATTTATTTTCTCATTGACAATATTTTTCACTTTAAACTAAAATCCCATTTTGTTTTGTTTTCGACCAATTTGAAGTGTTACTAAATGGTATTAATTATTATTTTTGTTATTATTTCTGTTGTTGTTGGTGCTGCTTAAGTGTTTTTGATAGAGCCAAACAGCTGAGGCAAAGGCTTAACAAATATTCTTGATAGGTTTGACAGAGACATGACATTTCTTTTGAAATTACCACGGGGGGTTACGATAATGGTGATGATTAATATCAAAAAGACATTTAAATAAAGAAAAAATCTATACAAGTAATCACATCATTAAATTATATGACATTTCCATTAATGTGTGACATGAGTAATTTATAAAAAAAACCAGTGAGCGGAGCAGTATAGTCGGACAGGGCCGATCATACGATACCCTACACAACTACCACGGAACCCTAACTTTCTACGGATGTTTATTCCGAGTCTATGTAATATTTCGTGACATAGATTCCTTACATTTTCGAATATTCAGTACAGCCCTTCTAATTACTTGTCCAGGTTCCCTTCACGGTGGGTTTTGTTGTGATATTTGGATTATATTCGAGTCGAAAACACATAAAAATTAAGTTTTCGTCCCAAAATATCATCCCAAAATATTAATCTGATAATCACCGAAAATTATAGGCGTTGTCCTTGACCATAACTGGAACTTCATGGAAAAATTCAAAGCTATCAGCGCTACATTTCCGCCTTCTAATGTGGTAATGGGTTACTAAATAATACCTGAATACGTAAGCACCTGTAGATATGTGAGTGTAACTCCCACATCCGATTACATACGACAATATAATTGGTATCAATTTAAAGGTCAACCACTCCTCTTGGATGTACTATCAACTTCTCGGGTCTATACCATGCTGGAGTAAATGTATACGCCATAGAATACAAATTTTGTAATTCTTCACACAAAAGTCAGGGTTCATTTGACCCGCTAAATATTGACCGATCTTTATCAAAACAGGCTTGCTTATTCTCTGGCCCGATCCCCTTCTCCTTGCAAAAATTCGCGGTGTTTGGTCCATAATTGCGGCCTCTGGAGCGACCAGAAAAACCGACAAAAATAAAGTTTTTGGTCCATTTCATCCCCTAAGTATTAACCGATCTTTTCCAACAACAATAGGGGTCTTCATTAGCCAGAACCCTTTCTACATGCAAAATTTCGTGAAAATTGGTCCATAATTGTGGCCTGTATCGTGTTTACAAATTATAATGGACAGACGGACGGACACACATGTCTAGATCGACTCAGCTAGTCGAGATATGACGATCGGCATACTTAAAGGTGGGTCTAGGACCAATATTTCGCGGCGTTACAAACTTTTGGGGCTGCACAAAGCTATAATACCCTGACAACATAGTTGTGTAGGGTATAAATATATTTTGGATATTATTTAAAAATAAACATGGCGTTTACTTTAATGACGAAGATTTTGTGTTGTTAATATAGGCAAATAAACGAAATTTAATTTTGAAATATTTTTTTTGGAATTTAATTTGTTATACCCTAACGAAATATTCGTCTGGGATCCCATACAAGGTTGCCCATATTCGACGGACCCATGTTAAAAAAAAAATCAAAGAAAAAAATAAAAAGTTGGTGGTTGGCAATGTTAATCATTTAATTTGTTCCATGTAGATTTGTTTACATCAATTTTTGAATATGATATCTCTCCATCGTTTTTGCCAACATTTCGGCCGGAATAGCGGCTATTTCTTCGCGAATGTTGTCCTTGAGCTCTTCTTGGCTTGTTAACGTAAACCTTTGACTTCAAATATCCCCACAAGAAGAAGTATTGTTGAAACCAGAACTGCCTCATACGCTTTCGACGAATAATTGGCATCACAAAATTGGTCATCATGTCCAATTTTGTGATTCATTTTTGAAGAAAAACGGCCCAATGACCGTTTTCGCACTAACGCCGCACCAAACTGTGACTTTTTCTTCATAAAGAGGCACTTCTTGAATCTCCTGAGGATTTTCAGTGGCGTAAAAACGGCAATTTTGCTTATTTACTGTCCCATTCAATGTGAAATGGGTTTCATCGGACATGATAATTTTGTTCCAAAATTTCTCGTCATCTTCGAGACTTGTCCGCAGGCAACATTCTTTGCGTCAATTGAATTTTGTACGGAAACAAATGCGAATAATCCGTTGTAAAGTGGACCGAGCCATGCCCAACTGCTGAGAAGGGCGTTTTTTGGATGTTCTTGGGGACCTCTCAACACTGGCTCGTACGGCAGCGATATTCTCGGCCGATCGCCTTGGTCGACTTTTATATGGCCTCTTCGGATTAGAAAGAGCTTTATCAGTGGAAATTTTTTCGTATAAACGCTTAATGGTGTTCTTAGAAGGCACACTTCTCACATTTTTTAATGTTTTAAAAGCACGTTGAGTTTTCACAATTGACATCTTCTGTTGAATGTAAATTTCAACTATTTCAAAGCGCTCGCGGGGCGTGTATTGGTTCATGGTAAACATCTGCTTGGACTGACGCTTCAAACGCGGTATGTCATTAAGCGATGTGACATCTCTGTCAAAAGTTATGGCGTTGCCATATGGGTCCGTCGAATATGGGCAATCCTGTAGATTATATATTGTTGATCAAAATTAAATTCATATTAGTCTTCTCTTTGTCCGTTAAAATCATGATAGACATTGAAATATTTGAGATTGAGCTCTGACACTTTGCACAGACATTTGAAGTACCTCGATCCACATTTTGGCATAGCTCATAATGGATATTGTGCACATTTTTGCAATTTTTAGTGCATTACCAACCCTACCAACAAGTAAAAAGGTGTCATTGTGTGTAGCCGACAGCTATATAATTTCAGCCTATGGTTTGGGGAAGTCTCCAGAGTTACACATAGGGTATTTTTTATTCGCTTCTTAAAAGGTAGGGGAGATTGGGACACCTTCGGCATCGGGGCACATTCGGTTTTCGCGTTTTGGATATGAAGCTCTTTCCGTACATCACTAGATTCGATACATAGGTATCGAATATCAACATAAATAACCGTCGTAAATTTTGAAATCTCTAGCTAATAAAAATATTTAGATACACGGTTTTTTGTATTTTTAAATATGTTTTTGTAATATTTCCGTTTTAATTCTTAAGTGTTTTGTATATAAAACTTTTAAATTTTTAGGGCAGTATTATTAAAACGTAGTTAATTACAATGTGCATTCCTATAAAAATAATTAAAAATATAATGTCTTAGAAGATTGATAGAAATAAATGAAAAAACTATAAAAAGTACCTTCGGGGTAGATTCGGAATCTTGATGTGGGGCACATTTGGCCATATACAGATAGCGCTATATTATTTTCTTATACCAAAGACAGACGACAGCATTAATTTGCATTAAATAGTTCTTAATTTGAATTAATATTTACCCCTGACAGACGAGAGTTTCTGCATTTATGAACCAGTTTTTTTGTTTCAAAACTATTGTTTGTCTGCGTGTAGGAAGAAAATATTGACATTTTTACAATATTTTTTTTGGATTACATCTTTATGAAAACGATACACGACAGACAGGACGAATTACAGCTATAATGATGATAAAACAGCGTCCAACTCGAGGGAATGTTGCATTTTGCCTTTATTTCGAATTTTTATTTTCATAAACGTAAACAAATTTGACAATAATCAATTTATTTTCTACAGCATTGCCATATTGAAATTGCTTAATTCAGTATAAATTTAGTTTGATTTTGTGCATTTAGAACACATAAAAATGAGGATAATGTACAAATTAATTTGAATTAAGGCTGTTAATGCAAATTAAGGCTGTCGTCTGTCTAGGCTATTAGAATGGTTTTGAGTTTGTCTTTAAAAATATTCCTTTAATATGGTTCCAAAGTACACAACAAGTACCAAACGTGCTTGTTTTTACGAAAATGTGATAGAAAACCCCTATTTCTGATGGTGTGTGTGGCCTTGAGACGTCAATGTCCACCGCTAGAAAATATAGCCTTAAAAGTCAAACATTGAGTCGCATATTAAAACAGAATAGAACCTTTAGAGGATTTGAATTTCAATCAGACTGATAGCGGTGATAATTACCAGGTTATGTCTATGGTGCCGAATATGCCCCATCAAATGCCGAAGCTACCCCGGGTAGGGGCACATTCGGCGAATTTGATTTTTTAAAAAACTGTAAAAATGTTTAACTAATACTAATTTGTTATGTGTTTTTGGTGCTAGGTTTTATATTTAAGTATCGGAGGACAATAATTAGCCATGAAGTTTTTATATCTGTTGAATAAGTACTGAGATATAGTGCTCTAAACAAAGAGTGCCGAAGGTGCCCCAGTCTCCCCTATATATTTTTATGGACCTTCGAACTTTAACTAAGTTTGGAAGGAACATTAGAACATTTACAACATTTGGATGGCATCGGGAGTTATCGTGTACACTATGCGGCCAGACAGACGGACATGCGTAAATCGACTCCAAATTGTCTGAAACGGATTTGGTCCAAAGAAACATGGGGTATAAATCCAATATTTCGATGAGGCAAAATTTTTGAAAATCCAATATACACAGCAGTACTCAGAGATGATCCATCAGAAATAATGAGGTATATGACATAAATATAATTTTGCATTCGTCGCAAATTGACGACACATAGCAGTGGGGAATTTATTGCAGTTGTTCTGCAAATGCCTTGTTAACCACGAAGTCAGCGCCAACAAACTTCTCATCGAGATCGTATCGCTGGTAACGCAAGAACTTCGATTTGTTACAAGAGACATTTTGGTATGAAATATTTTTTGTAAGGGAGCAATAAATAGCTTCTGAGGAGAATATCCCAACAAAAAGTTAAGGGAATTGATGGGGATAGTCTTCCCTGCCTTACGCCTCGGCGAACAATGCCATACATTCCCCACTAATAAATAGATGTTTTTTATAAAAACAACAAACTGGAATTCAGCCTGACTATTTTGCAAAAACAAAATACAAATGGTATCCTAAATAACCCGCCAACACTACAGAAATATAATTTTATATTATTTTATAAATAAAATTTAAAAATATTAAATATTCTTGAATATAACTGTATCTAGTGAAAATATTGAAATAAATAACATTTATTACATATTATACAGGTATATGACGTTTTCGACGTTTACATGTTTTGATAATTTGAGTTCCCATTGGTTAGAAAATTTCCTTACATTAACAGTATTGATCCAATTTTTAGGATATTTATCCTCCATTATTTAGATTGGAAATTATGGGCGGAATTGGCACTAACTTAGTTCATATTAATTGACACCCAATCTTTCTGCAAAACAAAAAGCACTTTGGGTATATTCAACAGATGAATGCTAACAGACGTCGAATTCTGCAACCTATACTAAATTGTTCGTTTGTTCAGATATATGGTTGCTTCTTACAATGGGACAAAATTACCAAAACTCGGGAGAAAATATATATAGAAGCTCTACCCAAATATGAACCGATTTCAAAACTTTCCACATTTCAAAACTTTAGTACTTTGTGCAAAATTTGTGTCAATTTTGTGTAAAATCGGACGAAAATATATATGTAGAAGCTATATCAAAATCTGAACCGATTTCAATGAGAATGGCAGAGATTAACTCATATATTAACTACAGTTTATTGTACAAAATTGTGTGGCAATCGGATAAACTTTGGGTCTTTAGTGCACAATTTACATAAAATCGGAAGTAAAACTATATAGGAGCTATATATTAATCTGAACCGATTTTCAGGAAACTTTGCACACATCACTCCAGACTCATTTCAGTACACTATGCCAAATTTTGTGCAAATCGAAAGATATATAGGGACTTCGGTATACCATTTACATTAAATCGGACGAACATTAATATAGGAGCTATATGTAAATCCAAACCGATTTTCAGTATTTTTGTGAGCAGAGTAAAGGTCACATTTATGATCCGAATTGGATGACATTTGGCACAGGTCATTTATTTGACCCAAGGACGAACCCTATTGAAATTGGAGAGAATCCTTTCAGGCATGTGTATGGATTGATGTTAGTCGGTTCACTTTTAGATAAAGATCGCATATTCAACTTTGTTCAATTTCATGTCAAAGTTCCGTCGAAAAGGCGACTAGTGATATGTACCCTGTACCGTAGTGAGTTATAAAAACGAAGTAATTTACAATATCTCATATTTGTTGCGTACGCATGTACTTTGTCAAAAAAAAAAAAAAATACTTTAATTTGTGCCCCCACAAGATGACAGCACTTGTCATTTCATATTTATTAACCCGCCACTTCTAGGTCACACATAAAATGCTGCTATTCTCAAGAATAGACGGACGTATGTTCGTACGTACTGTGTAATAGTGCGTAGATGAAATGGAAGACGATGATGTTGTTGATGGAAATGATACCTTTGGATAAACACAACACTCATGACACGGTTGTAGTAAATATTTCATAAAATATTCATATGCGAGTACCTGAACTAGAAATTGTTTCTTTCGTAGAAGAGAAACCGCACATTGCCGTAGCACTACAGCCAAGGGGCCTTTTGACATAGTGCGTACATTATAAAGGGTTATTCATTTTGTGGTTTCAAAACTATGGGACTGGAATTCGTCATTTTCCAAAACGTTTTCCAATATATTTTCTTTCCTAATTTCCAGTCCACAAAAATGAGTCCGCCACTGCTAGACCACTTGCATCAATTTAAGTAATGCGTGCAAGAATGTCACATATAACGCGTAAGTGTGTGTGAGTACCTGTATCTGAAGTGGCCACTTGTACACATGTTTACATCGCGCTATACCACAGTTGCTGGTGGTATTGTTCCATCTTTACAGTAAAAGGGGTGCATATTTAAATTACATGGGAGCACAAGTGATTTTTCATTCATACTTGTTCAGCGCTGTTGTTGCTGTTGTTATTTTCTCCATCGTTGCATAGGATTGTAATCACAATTTGGTGCGGTTGAATAAATTTGACATTTGAATTTTCTCAGCGGGATTTAATTACAAAACTAACAAATTGCGATGTCGTCTCTATGGTGAAGATTGATTGGGACAAAAAGTAACAAATCTCTATTTTGAAAAATAAAACTATTTACACAATGTATTTTATGAATTCTAAGAAAAGGAAACTGTATCTTGCTTGGAAAGGAAATTATGAATATTTATCGTTAAATAAACTCACATGATGACATTCACTGTGAGTGTGTGTTTCGGAGAATCTTTTTTATTTTTGGTAAATGGATTAAATATTGGATCGTAGTGTCATTTAATATGTTTGACATATTTTAGCCTATGTGTGAACATATACGCGCATGTATGCATGTGTAGTGTAAAGTCATGTAAACACATAGCCTTTGTTGTTGCAACATTTTAAAATGTTCCTCGACACATGGTATTATGTCTTGATGTATATGTTAGTAACACACAGTAGGAAACAAACAAAATCAATACTCATTTTTATACCCTACACAACTATGTTGTCAGGGTATTATAGCTTTGTGCAGCCCCAAAAGTTTGTAACGCCGCGAAATATTGGTCTAGCCTTTAAGTATACCGATCGTCATATCTCGACTAGCTGAGACGATCTAGACATGTGTGTCCGTCCGTCCGTCTGTCCATTATAATTTGTAAACACGATACAGGCCACAGTTATGGACCAATCTTCACGAAATTTTGCATGTAGGATGGGTTCTGGCCAATGAAGACGCCTATTGTTTTTGGGAAAGATCGGTTAATATTTAGGGGATGAAATGGACCAAAAACTTTATTTTTGTCGGTTTTTCTGGTAGCTCCAGAGGCCGCAATTATGGCCCAAACATCGCGAATTTTTGCATGGAGAAGGGGGTTGGGCCAAAGAATAAGCATGCCTGTTTTGATAAAGATTGGTCAATATTTAGCGGGTCAAATGGACCATGACTTTTGTGTGAAAAATGACAAAATTTGTATTCTATAGCGAATATATTTACCCCTGAAGAACAAAGACCCGAGAAGTTGATAGCATATGTGAGAGGAGTGGTTGACCTTTAAATTGATACCAATTATATTGTCCTATGTACTCGGATGTGGGAGTTACACTTAAATATTTTCAGGTGTTTACGTATTCATATATTATTTAGTAACCATTACCACATTAGAGGGCGAATTATAGCGCTGATCGCTTTGAAATGTTCCATGAGGTTCCAGTTATGGTCAAGGACAACGCCTATAATTTTCGGTGATGATCAAATAATAATACTGAGATGAAGTGGACCGAAAACTTAATTTTTTGTGCTTTTCGAGTCGATCTATAGGCCACAATTGAAAGTCGAACATAAGAACATAACGCACGTTGATGGTCAATAGAGTGAAAATATTGCCCAAGATCAGAATATAGAACCACACAATGTTGAATTTTCGTGGAAGTTATGTAGGGTATCATATGGTCGGCCCCGTCCGACTATACTGCTCCGCTCACTGGTTGGAGATATACTGAACCGATTTTGACAAAACTTTATAGACGTCATTTCAGCCTAAATTTAGTACACTGTAAAAATGTTTGTCTCACTGTTGTAAAATCGGATAAAACTATGCATGGGAGCTATATCTAAATCTGCGCCTATTTTTACCAATTTCAATAGAATTTGTCCTTGGGACAATTAAATGAGCTCTACCAATTTTCATCCAGATCATAAATGCGACCTGTGGCAAAATTGGTACAGCTTATTTAATTGACCCAAGGACAAATTCCATACATGAACAAACAGACGGACGGACATGCATAAATCGAGTCGGAAAGTGATTATATGTGATTCTATATCGTTTCCTTTTACATGTTACAAACATATGAACAAAACCATTATGTATTATTTAATCGGTTCCAAAATTTTATACGGATTGGCAGAATTTATATGCCCTCTAACATGTATTGAACATTCAAAATATATAAACACGGTTTAAACCGGCCTTAAAAAAACATGGAACATGGAAATATTCACCTGAGATCTGAATAAAATTCTATGTCAATTTATTTATATATGTCTGTTGAAATCACGATATAGAGCTTTGAAATTTTGCACATACATTGTTATTACTCCTAGGATAGTAGGTCGCTCCCATATACTGAGGATTTTTGTCGCACATTTTTTCAAATCGATTTGGCTTAAATTTGGAGCTATGAGTTCTCATCGAAGTTGCAATCGAAGGTGATCAATATTAGTCCACCTTTTAGTATAGCCCCCATATAAATGTACTCCGTATCTCATAGACAGTATCCCTTATTATTCGGTATTTTGGGTACGTTTTTCAACCTAATTGACTATAATTTAATTTTTTGGGTTATCATGGGGCAGCTCATCTTAACAAAAAATAAAATAAATAAATAATATCGGTCCAGGTTATGGCATATCTCCCATATAACGATACCACTCCATTTTCGGTATTTATATGGTCATAACCGCATTTTCCTAACAAAGTAAATGTACCTACCAAAGTAATTGCGGGGCTTAGGAGCCTGTAAAATACGTTTGTTTTCTATTCTATTTCCATCTTTTGACATAACTTCCAAATAAAGAGGACGGTGACCCCTTTTTGGTACTCTGAAGTGGCGGAAATTTTCTTTTTGTCCGAATTCCAGAAAGTTTTTAATATAGGTTTATGCTTTTTCATTGCTTCCATAGAAAGGCTTTGCCTAATTTTCGGTACATGATAGTTCTTAGCCCAGTTTTAAAAAATGACTTTTTATTTTCCCATTTAACATCAGATAATTTACAATACAGTTTTTGACCTTTTATGAAATTTTGAATGCACACCACATACTTATTTACTGGCTCCTCACAGAACATTTGTTCCACAAGCCGAGCTTAAACAGATTTCCAGACGTGTCGTCATGCGCGCAGCTCTTCCGATTAGAAATACCATGTTTTGAGGTGTTGTCTTTCACTTAATCTTTCCATCGAATTAAGAGCCTTCTCTTCTACATGAAGCATCAGTTGGATCTCTTTTATATGCCTGGGACATCCTCATCCATTCTCACGACATGGTCGATGTACGAGAAATGATGGTACAATTCATGGTTTACTCGTCTACGATATTCACTGTCGACACAGATATTCACTGTCGACACAGATATTCACTGTCGACACAGATAGGCCCATAGATATTTCGGAGAATTTTTTTCTCAAACACTCCAAGAGCTGTCTCCTCTGCTTGCGCAAGTACCCATGCTTCTGATCCATACATCAGCATGGGTAGTATCAGCGTCTTGTAGAATATGAGTTTGGTCTGGCGAGAGGGTTGGCCTTGTTTTTGAATTGCTTAATCAGACCATAGTAGCATCTGTAGGCCAAGACTATTTATTTCTAATTTTAAAACTGATGTCACTAGTTTTATGTATATAAAATCCTTGACTACCTCGAAACTGTAGTTCCCAAGTTCCACAGTTGGTCCGAGTCTACTGGACGTCTTGCGCGTTGATAATATCGATCTTCTCGCCATTTACTGCCACACCCACTTTGACAAACTCCTTCTCAATTAGTTCAAAGGTGGCTGTAACCTCTTGCAATGTTCGACCCATTATGTCGATGTCGTCGTCGAGTAACATGGTTAAGGGTACAAAAAGTTCGGCTCGGAGGAACTTAATGACGTTTTTCGTGCGACTGAGCTATACATAATGTTATTTATGCTCTAAAAATCGAAAACGCCTTCTATAGTTATATCGCTTAGAAATTGGGCTAGAAGCACTAATAAGCCGGAATACCAAATTATGATTGCGGCTAAAACTTTAAATAGAGAGGAGGCGTTATATGGGTGCTAGGTGAACATTTGGATTATATTACCAAGATATGGAAGTTTGAAATACCCAAAATCAGTATATGAGATTTATGTAAAAATATTGATTTATATTATTAATGTTTTTCCAATAGATATTTCAACCTCTAAGAAATCGAAATAATAAACTAAAAATACTTAAATCGAAAAATACGAAATCATACAGAATGATGATTTCGGGTGTTTACTCCACTAAACACTCGAAACGTCTACTATAATTACATTGCTTGGAAATGAGGTTAGAAATTATTTAAGGGAACCCCACCCATTCTCGATTTTAATTTTTCAAGATTTTCAATGGCCAACGCTTGTTAAGGTTTGTAACTTTACACATATATATTTGAAGATTTAAAAGAGAAGAAAAGTAATTTACAAAAAAATGTTTGTTATTGTTTTGTTGTTATTTTTTGTAATTAAAGAAAAGTCCTTATTTTTGATGGCGGGCATGATAACTCCTCACTGGAACATCGGAATCCGAAAATTCCAACGGTGTTAGAAAGAGTACATGTCTGGCTCTCGTATGAACTAGGATTATTGACTTCGCTCTAAAATTAACAAAATGGCGTACCTTTGAAAAAATATTTTTGGAAAACCACCAATTTTTGGCCAAAAACCAAGTTAAAAAATTATTTTTGACCCCGAGAATGGGGGGGGTCCCCTTAAATAAAATAAAATTTATAAATACCTAATGTCGAGTGGGACCCTTATATGAGGGCTATTGTAAAACATGAACCTATATGGACAATTTTAGACAAAGAACTACATTGCCCATAAATAGCCCGGAATGCCAAATTACGAGCACTTCGGTTGGAAAACATGCCTAAGACCATCAAAATATATGAAATGAGGCGGGATCTTTATATGGGGGCTATTTCAAAACATAGATAAGGATAAATCGTTCAAAGTACAAAAAAAAAAAAAAAAATGTGACACGAATTTGGATATATCAAAAAAAAAATTGAAAAAATGGTTCAACATTCAAATGAGGAATGCTTAGTTACTGACATTTTGTTTAGATAGTACGATTCAAACGTTGAAATTAGCGAAATTGGAGGGAAACTTTTATGTGGACTTAAATTAGAAGTTTACCTCCTATATATTGATATTCCAAAAGCAATTGGAGATTCGTCTTAGGACTGAAATAAGGAATTTGAACCGCAAAATTGAAAATTTGATGTGCATATGTGAGCGTGATCGATATCGCGATTTATTGGAAATCATTACTCTGAACAACAAAACATTAAGTCAGGCCAAAGAGATTATTCGTGGGAAGCTGATGGATATTGCGAATGAACGCTTTGTCAGCGATGTACTGAATGCTGAAGTTTTAAAAGTTAAGATTGGCAGACTTTTTTAATTTATCGGGAAGAATAAAGCAAATTCTGCTATAGGCAAAAGTATTGAGGAAAATCCAATTTGTCCATTTCTTCTCTATCTTCAGAATTGGACATTCCACTAACATATTTTGCATATTTTTGGGTTTGGGTTTGAAGGCGCATAATGTTCAGTTTGCACAATAATTCAAAGCTGCCGATCATGAACATCGTCGTGTTTTTGCTGATTGAGTGTTTGAAAAATGTTTGAATAATCATCCGGAATTCCATCGAAAATCATTTGACTAATCAGTCGAATGACCACTCCAGTGTCTAAGTCAACTAAATATATTATTGCATCTGGAGGCCGGAAAACTTAAGGTTTATTATTGAGAAGCATCTCTGTCCTAAATTCCATCAGAACTTAATTTTTAAAATGACTCTATAGATTCTTGTTCTCAAGTAAAAAACCTTTGTTCCTGATCACAATTGCCACCAAGATCTTGAGATTTAACACCAAAATTGTATTTAAAGAATACGGTTCCATAGGCATTTGGCTGATATTTTTTGATTATTAATGGCATAACTTATATTATTGTGAAATAAACACCGGATCATTTATTTAACCAGTAAGGAAAGTAATAAAGTGGGACGGGGCCGACTATATGATACCCTTCACCACAATGGATATATTAAACAGGACTATTAACATGAAATTGGATTAACTAAAATATGTGATATTTATCTAAATGTGAATCGACTTAGATCAATCTATAAAGATGTCATTCGTTTGTTGCAATGAGAAAAAAGTATATAAATCGACTTAAAACAAATATCACTAGGACATCCTTTGGGCTATGTATGCACTTCTAGAACTGCGTAACTGCTATATACTATGCTCAATTTAGCTGTTGTGTAAAATTTCATGTCCATCTGACAAACATGAAAAGTTTGATGCACCATTTACTAGAAATGGGACGAAAATATATATGGAAGCTATATGCAAATATGAACCGATTTCAACGAAACTTGTCACAGGTTAGGTTATACTAAGTCCAGTACGTTTTGTTCCTATCAGCCATATATTGGTTCCATGGTGGGTCAATTACTTTAAATCAGTCCATAATATATGAGGGAGCCATATCTAAATCTCAACCGATTTTTACGAAACTTGGCACACATCATTACGGACTCAATTCAGTACGCTATGTCAAATTTCGTGCAAATCGAAAATATGTAGGGACATTGTTGCATTAAATCATTACATTAAATCAGCCGAAATTATATTTGGGAGGTATATCTAAATCTGAACCGATTTTCACGAAACTTGGCAGACATCACTCCAGGTTCAATTCAGTATGTCACGCCAAATTTCGTGCACATTGAAAGATATATAGGGACTTTGGTACACCATTTACATACAATCGGACGAAAATGTATATGGGAGCTATATCTAAATCTGGACCGATTTTCACGAAAATTGGCAAACATCACATTAGGCTCAATAAAGTACCTTATGCCAAATTTCGTGCAAATCGAAAGATATATAGGGACTTGGTATACCATTTACGTTAAATCGGACGAAAATATATATGGGAGCTATATCTAAATCTGGACCGATTTTTTCGAATTTCAATAGGTTTCGTCCTTGGGCCAATTAAGTGACCTATGCCAAATTTCATCAAATTCGGAACATACATGCGACAGGTACTTTGTTTACAATTTAACATGGACAGACGGACATGCATAAATCGACTTAAAAAGTGATTCTATGCATATTTCCTTTTGCCTGTTACAAACATATGCACAAAGTCATAATACCCTGTACCACAGTGTGGTGAAGGGTATAAAAAGGTTATGTTTGCCCATATTTAGTTTACTATGTCTTAACTATTTGTTTGACTGACGATCTTCCGTTAGAAATTTCTGAAGTCCTAATTAAATCATGATGTTATATTAGGTTGTATTGATAGGCTCTCAACAAATTGAAATTCGGCAATAAATTATTATTGCGCCTCAGGAAGCCTTATATTTAGATAAGATTAGGAATGGTAAATAAATAATTTTTCTCTTGTTTGTGTTAATTTTCTCAAGGTAATAAAACTATTTATGATTACTACGGCGGAGAACAACATTTTTTGAATGTTAAAATATTAGAGAAAAGAAAAACAAATATGTGAATTTTCTGATGGGAAGGAAGTAGATTTTTTTGTATTTGTTTTTAGTTTATTGGCAGGCAATAGAAAAATTCAATGAATAAATTGTTATATATTGTTTGATGTCGATATTCAAGATTTTTTTATGATCTAACAAAAATTGTCTATTTTTTGTTTACTCGGGAGAACATGTTATTGTCGTATACTTCATCTAGATACCAGTGTTTGTGTCCACAATACGCCTGTTTCCTTTTTGTCTACAGATTGTGTCTAAAAAATAAACATCAAATAACATTCCATCCTAAGTGTTTATTTTTTTTAAATATAATAAAAAATTGTACCCTAATAACATTTTTTGTCGTTTTGTTATTGTCTAGAATTCACGGAGACTTAGAAAAAATAAGAGAGCCTATAAACTTATACCTGAAGTAAAAATGCATCATAAATTGTGTACATAGTTTTCAGAACCCAAAATACGACAATTTTATTTATTAACAAACCCACCCACAGTTTCCGAATTTCAGTCCCATACATTTGAAACCACAACAAGCCTATTGACCATAATAGTTGCCGCATTGATTTTCATCGTCAAGATTGTAAATTTATAAATAAAATATTATTTCATTCATTTATCATCACATCTAGTTCAATTCAAGGGTTCGTTGGTTTTCATTTCAAACTTTCCAACATTAAAAGGTATTTACACACCTACAATAGGGGGGACTATTCGAATATATAGCTTCGCATCAACATTCTATTACTTTTTTTCAAATGTTGCTCAATGACACTTGTAATTCATTCATTCGTTCGTTCACTGCGCTGCAATCACGTTTCCGCCATTCAAACCTCAAGTTCCTAAACTTAAACGACCCCACATTTAACGAATGAATCGTGGTCGTGGATCATTTCTCGTCTGATCGTAATCTTAAGTGCCGCACTGATGTAATATAATTTCACCGCAAATAGTTTACTCTCATTTCCACTTGTAGACATTTGTTTTTGATGTTGTTGTTACTGGTAATCGTTGTAAGTGATAGCTGCTGTTGTTGTTTTTGCTGCTGTAGTTGTACAATCAGTGTATGTATTATCGCGCCTCTACTTAAAGTATCTTATCGCGTAACTATTGTTTTATTTGTTATTCGACGTAGTGCTAAAATTTTTAGTTTTTTTTTTTTTCTTTTTCGTTGTGATCTTTAGTCTATTGTAGAAGAAGGAAATGGTGTAGGTGTACCTGTTCCAAGGTATAGTATTACACATACTGGAAGTGTTTCTTTCTTTATCCTTGCTATCTGCAATAATCGCTTATGATATAAGGTATTAGGATAGTGTTAATAATGACGGGGATATGTTACATTTCGATCTAGACAATTTGAACACCTTGAGATAAACATGGACATATTGGTATTAATTCCTTCATTCTGCTACAGTACAGTACAAAGAATTCACGAAGCTTGTCCAAAAATATTGAAAAATAGTTCTAAAAAAAACGTCCTGGTAGACCATAGAAAATAATTATTTAAAAATCGACGTTATAGAAGCTCTTAGAAAGAAATCCACTCTCCCATAGTCCACCTTCCCATAATCGTCTCCATCAACAGACCGCCCGGCTTAATCATCTCTGAACGCCGCACTTTCCTTAACCATAGGAAATCCAACTGGCACGTTTTCAGAGAGTTCACCAATCAGCGCTTCAGAGAACTTTCAATTCCTTCTGATGTACGGGTTGTAGAAAGGAAATTCCGGGCAGCCGCTAGTTTATATCTGCTAGTCGAATACCCGAGATGAGACCTAATTCCCCAGCAAATGAGCGTAATGAGCTCCGTAGATCTAACCCAGCAGATCCCGGGGTCAGGGAACTCACATTGTAGATTGGCATAAGCGAAATAAATTAGAAACCTAGTTGGAGTAGGGTTGGGACCTGTCAGAATATCCATGGTTATGCTGAAAAAAACTGGAGGAGCCAGGAATTGAGTACCTAACTAAAGTTCTCTATTTATCGATAGTCACCCACATCGTTTCCGAAGCCTCGATTTCACTTTTGTGACCAGTAGCGAAGACTTTACACGGTATTCCACGTCTACAGACGGCGTGTGCAGCTTATGGTACGATCATATCGTCGGGTCCTATCGTTGTGGACATATGTGTAAAGTTGAACGTCTACCTCACCGATTTGGCAGTCTTCTTCCATGCGAAGAATATGAAAACATCCGTCACATTGTTCACCATCCGGACTTCGAAGATGAGAATGCCATTGAATATGCAGCTCGAGGGGCATACAATTCCCACTACCAACTTTCCCAAAATTGTCGGGGTCGCATTCGTCCCCGAAAACCACAGCTATGTGTTATAACTTGATACGTGGGAACAATGTCCTCAAGCCGCTGACTGGCAACCTTGTTGACCTCTTACAAAGCGATAGGTCGATCTGTGGCCAACTATGAGCTACCAGTGTTGTTTGCAAATACCATTTCTACGCAGTGGAGAAGTATTCAGAACTGTCAGAACGCCGTCCTGAGATTTCCAACAAGTTGTTTACTCATGACTTCATCGGACCATCTTCATGCAGAGGCGAAGACCCTTCCCTAAGGTCAGCATAGCAATATTTTTTCGTTGTAGTATCTTCTTTTATGCTTCAGAGTTGACCTTTTGTTGACCTCTTACGAAGCGATAGGTCGATCTGTGGCATACTATGCGCTACCAGTGTGGTTTGCAAATACCATTGCTACGCAATGGAGAAGTATTCAAATATGTCAGAATGACGCCCTGAGATCTCCAACAAGTTGTCTCATAATGACACCATTGGACCATCTTCATGCAGAGGCGAAGATCCTTCCCAAAGTCAGTATAGCAATATGCTTTCATTGTAGTATCTGCTTGTATGCTTCAGAGAGAATCGTCCCAATCATCATATGGTGGATAAAACTCCACCCAAGTGTGTCAGGAATTATCTGTATGATCTGGAGAGAGAGAGAGGTCCTACGTTATAAAAGGGAGCCTCTGGATCATGTTGCCTATCGAGAAAGTCTAAATAGCATTTACACTGATACAGGTGCCGCAGGGCTGAGTGAATACAAAATGAATACCGTCCTCGGAGCTAAACCTCCTCCCATCGTAGCTGAAGACGTCAGCTGCGCAGACAAACCGGAGGTTAACAACCCAACGAGAACTCATAATATCGAAGAAGAGCCAATTCGGTTGAAAAACAAAAACTCTGATCCTCAAGACAGAGTAAATTATAGAGTAACTTTATATGTGGGCTACCCAACAACGAGGACCCAATGAGAAACCAAAATATCAAAGTAGAGGGAATTCTGCCAATATATCGATTAATGCGGGGTAACTTTGTATGGGGTCTACTCTGAAACTTCGACCAATATTTATAATTTTTGGTAGGGAAATTCTCCATTTTATATTTACTATATTTATTTTATATTATATATTTATTTCACCTGTCGAATGTGGAACACGAACCGATTTTCAAATCCCCACAGCCA
>NW_026884878.1:0-58833 GCF_032173495.1 Musca vetustissima | reverse complement strand
CACTGATGAAGAGCTCAAAGCTATGGAGGGAAATGAAAGGAAAAACGTTGAAGAACGTATAAAGGTAAGTCGACGACAATAAACCACTTTCCAACAAGAAATAGAATACTGCATGAAGAGAGTCTTTAAAAACGAGCGAAGGGGAGTTTTTATCGACGAGCGAAAGGGAGTCTTGATAGACGGGCGAAAGGCAGTCTTTATAGAGGGGCGAAAGGGAGTCTTTATAGACGAGCGAAAGGGAGTCTTTATAGACGAGCGAAAGGGAGTCTTTATAGACGAGCGAAAGGGAGTCTTTATAGACGAGCGAAAGGGAGTCTTTATAGACGAGCGAAAGGGAGTCTTTATAGACGAGCGAGAGGGAGTCTTTATAGACGAGCGAAAGGGAGTCTTTATAGACGAGCGAAAGGGAGTCTTTATAGACGAGCGAAAGGGAGTCTTTATAGACGAGCGAAAAGGAGTCTTTATAGACGAGCGAAAGGGAGTCTTTATAGACGAGCGAAAGGGAGTCTTTATAGACGAGCGAAAGGGAGTCTTTATAGACGAGCGAAAGGGAGTCTTTATAGACGAGCGAAAGGGAGTCTTTGTGGACGAGCCAAAGGGAGTCTTTATGGACGAGCCAAAGGGAGTCTTTATGGACGAGCGAAAGGGAGTCTTTATAGACGAGCGAAAGGGAGTCTTTATGGACGAGCCAAAGGGAGTCTTTATGGACGAGCGAAAGGGAGTCTTTATAGACGAGCGAAAGTGAGTCTTTATAGACGAGCGAAAGGGAGTCTTTATAGACGAGCGAAAGGGAGTCTTTATAGACGAGCGAAAGGGAATTTGAGTAATGAGATTCTTTGAGCTTGCGGTCTTTTTTAAATGAGTTTAGTTATTCAAATATTTCCCGATAGAATAAATATTTCCCGATGAATAAATAAACTCATTTAAAAAAGACCTCAAGCTCAAAGAATCTCATTACTGGAATATCAACAAAAAAGATCGAAAAAACACTCAACATAAGAAAGGGAATTTGTATAGACGAGGGAAAGGAAATATTGATAGAATAGAGAAAGGAAGTATTTTTGAGTGAACTGAATGGGCTCTTTACAGAAAGTAGTAATCTTTACAGATGAGTTGAAAGTAGTCTTTCCATACAAGCTGGAAGGAGACGACCTGGTGGGAGTCTTTAGAAATGAACAGATTGTTCAATGAGGGCATATGAGGGCAGTTCGGAAAGTTCTTAGCCTAGAACAAAGAGCACAGTATAAACAGAAAAAAGTTAAGTGTTTTGGAAACATCCATCTCTGTTATGAACACAATTTTGTTTCGATCTGGCAACTCTTTCGTATATAAACAGGTGTTCAAAAAGATGCATCCGCAATTTTTAATAGGAAAATTAGTTTTGCGAGCTAACATTGTAAAGAATTGCGGATGCGTCTTTTTTGAAAACCTGTTTCTATATGAAGAAGTTGCCAGATCGAAAGAAAACTTACCGTGTGTTCATAACAGAGATGGGAGTTTCCAAAACACTTAATTTTTTCTGTTTATACCGCATTTTTTGTGCTAGGTTAAGATCTTTTCAAACGAAGTTTTTAAGGGCAAAAGAGTATTTCTAGACGAAATGACGAAATATTTATAGAATCTTTATATAAAGAAACTGAAGGGCCATGTTATGTTGACGATACTAAAAGGCCAGAGGCTCTTTAGTGATAAGATTGTAGGGTCCCGGCCTATAGAGAAGCAGAAGGTTAACTATGAAGACGACTTTTAAATTGTTGTTTAATTTTTCTTATTCTACCTGTTTTTACAGCTTTTACGCAATATACAACTAATGTTGGATGCAGCAAATGTCTTAATGCAAAACTATCAAATAGTAGCTCCCCGTAGTATCCCAATAAATACTCCAGCAACTACAGCCGCAACAGGAACATCATCTGTGTCAACAGGAGCAGCAGGCACTACGCCCACAACTAGTAAAGTAAATGATGTAACAAAACCAACAACAATACCCGAAGTTGCTAAACTATTAACAGAAATTAAAACCGATGAATTACCAACTACATCTTCGGCGGCAGCAGCTGCTGCAGCAGCAGCCGCTTCAGCTGCGGCAACAGTTGCACAAAACAAAACGCCAATAAAAACTACTGAAGAAAGTAAAGAAATTCCAGTTGCCAAACACAATCAAGTAACCATAGAAGATTTGGGTGGTGAGGAGGAAGACGATCATATAGATGGGCCAAAGACCACAATAGCAGCAGCATCCACTTCACCGTCATCCTCAAAGGAAATCGACAGTACAGCCGAACAGATAAATGAGTTACGGAAGCGACGTTTAAAATTCTTAGAAGAACGCAACAAAACATCATCAACGGAATAAGAAGAACGTTAAGGCTCAATTTTATAAATATGATGATCTAAAGAAAAAAGTAGAGGAAAAAAACTTAACTCTTTATATTTTGAAGGTGGACTGAAAACTTTTTTTTATAAAACACTAATGAATAATAAAAAGAAACAAAATGTAGTGGTTTTCACTTTTTTTGGCTTTATTTAAGATTGCTAACACCCTCCCCCTAATGTTCTCCTCCTCCATTTATCTGTGTATTCCCTTGTTGAAATTGAGTTTAAGAGCATATTTTTTACATGAAACGAAATGTAGGCGAAGAAAAAGAAGTTGTAACTACTATTTGTTAATACTATTTTATGTTTATTTTTTTATTTTAAATACTGTACTCAGTGCTTTTAAAACGTCTCTATGATCCCCGTAATAAGCATTGACTCACACATTTTCCTTTTCTTTTCTGTGTTTTTCATTTTCTTTTCGAGCGAGCAAATGTGAAAATAATTTTCTTTATAACCAAAATATTAAATTGATAAATAATAATAAAAAAAACTATAAAGAAAATTATTATAACGATATATATTTAATTTATAAAAGAAAAAATATGTATGTAGCTATAACATATATTGTGTATAAAAAAAAACAACAAAAGACAAAATTATGAATTGCAAATTTAAAACCAAACAAAAAAGAAACAAAAAACTTTAGAACTACAAAGAAATGGGAAATTTAAATTTATGATTACACAAAAAAAAAGAAACCGAAAACAAACATTAATGTACATGTATTAAAAATAATTTATAATTATATTTAGAATTTAAATAAACAAAATCAACAAAAACAAAACACAAAATTATTATAAATGGAATAACAAATGTGTTTTTTTTTATTGGATTATATTTCGTGAGATTAAAATCAGACGAAGGTAAGTATTTTTAGATTTATAGAAGAGTTTATTTTTCATGGAAAAGGGAATCGTTATTGACTAGCTTGAAGGGAGAATCTCGGGCGGAAGAGTCGTTATAGAGGAGTTGAAGTAAGACTTTCTTGACGAGTTGTGGAGAAAGTATTTTTCGACAAGCGAAATGGAGTCTTTACAGAATAACTGGAGGGAGCCTTTGTAAACGAACAAAATTGTGTTTTTATAGACGTGCTGAAGCAGGGAATTGTTTTAATCAAGATGATGCAGGGAGACTAAAGACTAACTAAAGGGAGTCTCTGTAATCGAGCGAAAGGAGATGAGATTAAAGGAGCATTTATAGACGAGGTAGAGTCGTTATAAACAAGCGGAGGGTGGGAGTTTTTATAGACGAGATAAAGACAGTATATTTAGAGGAATTGAAGTAGGGAGACCTTATAGACGAACTGATGGGATGATTGGATGGGATGAGCAATGGTCTATTAAATATGTGTCGGCAGAAATTCATTGTATCAATTATGTACATGTTGATTGAGAACAAATATTGATTGACTTATGGCACCATCTTAATTTTGGTCATCGATCACGTTTTTATTGAGAAAAAAAATCGATTATTTTATGGTTTGATTCAGGCTATATATCTTTGTGGAAATTTATTTATCAAATGCTGGTTTATTGAGAACAAAAATTAATTTTTTTCAAGACTGTCCAAGAAATCAGAATTATGTATTGTAATTTACCTTTGTATTGCTTAACTGCTACGAGACTCTACTTCTCTAAATTCTGCGGGATCTGTAAAACGCACAGTCAATATATAGAATATTGAGGGGAATGGTACTAGCGACAATAGGGCGTAGTGATGACCTAATGCAATAATGCCATAGGCCAACAAAAGCCATTGGATACCTTAAAAGAAAATGGAAATTATATTGACTATTATATTCGAAAACCTATAAACAATGATAGTCATAAACATTTATCCACTTTTAGAGAATAATGCAGCTTTTAGTTTCTTTCATACTTACAAATAATCACAAAATTTTTGATTTCCATAAATGATGATTTAACCAATGCTTTAAAAGATTGATCTAATTTCATTGAATAGTGTATAGCATTTGAGATCATGGACATAGCTATACTCATGTAGGGAAAGGCATAATCTAAAAAACAAAATCATATTAAATGAATATTTATGTTTTAATTTCGATTATACTCACATATCAAACCGCATGCCAATGCATGAACAAAAGTTATCAAAGGCAAGAAATATAAGGCGGCATATATTGGTGCCTTGCCTCTCACATCCAAGACAGCACTAACTATGGGTCTTATAATAAACATGGTCACGAGACACAGGAAATAGAAGACCAATACAATAGTTTGCCTGAAATAATAAAAGTATGAAACTATAGTCTTCCTTGCCATACCCCTCGGCAAACAATGCCATACAATCCCCACTAATAAATAGTTGTTTTTATAAAAACAACAAACTGGCATACAGCCTGACTATTTAGCAAAAACAAAATACAAATGGTATCCCAAATCAACCGCCAACACTACTGAAGTATGAAATGACCTTTCCGGAAGAGAGGTAAAAATAGAAGCAATTTAAATAAAGAAGAACAAAACAAGGAGATATTATACACGATCTGAAGTTCAGAATGTCTTTGTAGACGAATAGAGAAGTGAGGGAGCCTTCATAGACTAGTTGAAGGGGAAGGGAGCGAAAGGAAGTATTTATAGACGAGCGAAAGTCTTTATAGGAGAATGAATGGTAGTCTTTAAAGACGAAGCAAAGGGAAACTTTATTGATGAGCAAATTGCAGTCTTTATAGACGAATGAAAGGTAGTCTTTATAGTCGAGCGAATGTGAGGTTTTTTATATGAACCTGAGACAGTTGTTATAGACGTGCCAGATTGAGTACTTATAGACAAGCCGGAGGGAGTATTTATATACGAGCCAGTAGGTCTCTTTATAGATTAGCCGGAAAGAGTCTTTATAGGCCAGTCAAATGGATCTTTATTGACGAGCCAGTCAAGCTGATCTCAAGGAGTTGTTATAAACGAGATGAAGTTCATAAATTCGTAATAGACGTACTGAGAAGTCAGGAAATTTTTATAGACTAGCTCAAGGTAAGGGAAGTATTTATATATTAGTGAATGAGAGTCTTTTTGGACGAGAAGAGGAGCGTCCTTATAGACCAAATGTCAATTGGAGTCTTTATACACGAGCCAAGGGGACTCTTTATAGGCGAGCGAAATAGTCCTAAAAGTGTGTGGTTATAATTCAAAGTTTATAGATTTTATAAATAATCGCAAGAAATTCTGTGTTCAAATATCATTGTTTCGATCTACTTACAATGGATATACAGCCTCCTGGGTACAATGCAGAGTTTTCTCATAGTTCGGTGTTGGATTATAAAATAGAGTATACCAATCGGAAAATTTACGCACAGGACAAGAAAATAGACGAAATTCACCCATGGGCTCCATTAAGAGTATGGAAACAATTGCCGAAATGGTGACCTCCACAATGGCGCAAGATGTCAAAATCAATTGTTTACGAGAGAATCTGAAAAAATACACATTTACTATGCATTTCATAAACGAAAAGAAACACATTAGTTACTCACTTTCGATCCTTAGCATCCAAATCAATAAAGAAACAGTGCATCATCAGCGGCAGCATAGCCATAAAACCCATATAAAACCATGAATATGAATCCAGTTCATCTTCGCATTGGGTGCAAGCGTAGCTGGCATTTACACGATAACCCCGTGGACAGGGGCCGCATTCACTCCAGCCATCTTCCAATTCGACACGACCACAATATTGTCCAGGGCAGCGTTCCAATGTCGTTGACATCATTACTTTTGAGACATAGTATCTGGCTTCGAGATAAAAAACAGGAAAATACAAATATTTCCTTCAGGTCACAACAGCAAAAAAGAGAATGATGGATGAGTATGAGATAAAAAACTAGTTATTGTTTAGAACGAGAACAATGAGAAAATACAAAATTGCAAAACAGCTGTTGCTATATTAGCACGCCAATCACAGTAAAATGCGTTCCAAATCTAAATAGTTTTACACACTAAGCATGGTACAATTATAAAAGGTAACAGCAAATCCCAGCTGATTTGATTCCAACGTAATACTAGTGTCAATATGAATTTGACAAATTATGTTTTTAAAAATCACCCAACAGGAAAATTGGGAACACATACAATTTAAAATGGTTCTGTATTAAATGTGCTCCTGTTTTCAATTTACTCAATCTGCCTGCTGGGAAAGTTTGAGGAAGCAAATCTTTCTTCAAGGAATAACTCGCTATTCCCAGCATTTTCATATGTGTTACACAATGGCTCAATTATAGGAAAGATGTGGAATAGATAGAAATATAAATTTGATAGATTTTCATTCATGTTTTTCAATTTTTATTTTGAGGATTCGAAAATATTTCATTTTCAAAATAAAAATAATTTGATGATAATTTGTTTGTTTGTTTACATTTTTCTGTCAAATGAGTTGACACTAGTAGAACTTACAACAACAAATTTCCATGTGGTTGTTGTATCGTTTTTTGTACAACAACACTTGCTGTTACCTTCTATTATTATACCATGCACACTAAGAATACATTTACAAATTATTACCTATATTTACACCGAATATTCTGTGCCCTGAGGCTCCGAGAAACGGATGCCTGGAAATCGCTGAACTATGGTCACGCTAGTATCCTCAACATAACGCCAGGCTGTGATTTCTTTAGGAGAAATACTCACATTAGTGACTATGTTCCCTCTCATATGGACTTTAATGACATCAAATTAGAGTTTCCTAGTAGGGAATCCTGCACTAGTGGCTCCTTACCTTTGCCATGTCTGTCATTTTTCACAGACGTGTCAAAGATGGAGGAAGGCACTGGTGCAAGCGTTTACTGTAGGGAATTAGAAATATAAAACTCATATAAACTTAACAATCATTGTAGCGTTTTTCAAGCAGAAATCCTTGCAATTACAAAAGTGGTCGAGATAATAAAAACACTTACTGCCGATAATACGGGACCGGTGACTATATGTCGATAGTCAGGCGGCCCTCAAGGCTTTAAAGTCGTGCACTATACATTCAAAAACAGTTCTTGATTGCAAGTCCGCTCTGATTGATATACGACGGATAGTTAACTTATGTTCGGTTCCAGGACATAGTAACATAGAGGGAAACGAGATAGCCGACGAGCTTGCTACAAGGGGCTCACAATCGTCCAATCTTCCGATAGAGATCTGTGCAACCACCCATTGGTTATTTCATTGGCAAAATCCGTTTGTTGTACGGTGAGGCAGTCGGTAGCAGATGGCAGAGATAAACAGTTTGAATGTTATGAAATTGATAATCTAGTCTTCTTCTCTAAAATAGACCCCATCCAGATCCTAGGCTTTGACAAAACTATGTATTGGTTGAAATAACCATATCCTAGGCTCCCCTTCTCCTACTATCTTCTCCTCTCTCTTCCACTCTTTCTTCTTTTCCCGTTCTCTTTTCAGTTATAAAGGATGATTACAATGGACAATAGTCTTCGAGTGAACGGTTGATACTAACAACCGTACGTCCCTAACCTAACCTATATCATGAAATGTTTGTTCCATCCATTACAAATTAATTAATTTTAGATGAACGCATAAAAAAAAAATTTCATTTCAATTACATAAATAATTCATATTTATTAGGCAAAATTCAGAATTTGTATCAAAATAGAAAATTTGAAATCAGAGATAATTAAAAAAACAAAAAATCGGGTTTAAAAAAAATCTTTTTTTTAATTCGATGTAGAATAATTTTGTCTTTGACTCATAGTGGAGTTTACCTTTTTTGCGAAAATAAGTGATAATGTAAACATGATTGTACTAGTGATGACAATTGTTGCTTTTAACAAGGTGATTCAAAAACATTTAGAATAGTATGGCACAAATGTCGGGTTGAATTTGTTTATATTTTAAATATTGATGAGATTACAAAAAAAAAAACAATGAATTATGATTATTTTTCGTTTATTTAATAGTAATTAAATAAATAATAGTAAATAAATTAAATTTTAACTTTGCCGATTTAAAATGATAAAACTAAAACTGTAAATAATAAACTTTTCAAATTTATAATTGATATAATTAATTAATATAATTGAAAATAAAAACTAATTTCGATGGCAGATTCTGCAAACACAGACCAATTATGTTTAGAAATTACATATGTGGTCACTTTCAAACACAAAATTTTTTCACCCATTAATACCCGAACTGACAACCCTATTCGCCTTGCTCTTTTTTGTTTACGACCAGAAAAATTAACCAAAACAACAATTACGTCACGGATAAAGTTAAAAACAAAAAAAGCCAAAACTAACAGACAGTGTGAATATAATCCGCAGACATCAACTCAAACGATAAGAACGTTAAACAGTTTGAGGACGTTCATTTTGGACTTTGTCTTAGAAACAGAACATCACCAGTTGCAAAAAATCGGTAAATCGAACCAGTAGCAACAGCAAGATGTTAAGAAATCTGCTAAAAACCTCTGGAACAGTTATCCGGCCATGTGTATATGGCTCATTGCCAATTAGAAATAATCTAATTTTGTCGTCTGGCAATGGTGCAGTAGCATCATCGCCAGCAGCTATATGGTAAGTTAAGGTCAATAGCATGGTGGAAGTGAATGTTTGTGTGATTAATTGATTGTATCGAACATTTTTTCAGCATGACGAAGCGTAATGTTGGTCTGAAACATGGTCAAAATGATCCTGCCTATGCTGGAACAATGGCTGAGGGTAGGTAAAAGGAAGAAATTAGTTTTATAGAGTTTATTTATTTTGGAAAGATCAAAGAGCTCTTCAGACCAGTCAGCTGATAGACAAACTTCGACGGAGAGAGTTTGTTTATACCCTTCATATAAAGGTGGGATGTTGGGTACATACTATATACATATATTCTAAATCAGAATATAATTCTGCATCTGTCTGTCCGACTGCCTTTTAATATCGCGTTAACATGCTGATGGAGTTAGCCGACTATTTTAAATATCCATATTTATTTTAGGTATTTTTAATAACCAATTAATATTTTAAATGTTTGGCCCGGCCTACCTATGTTTCACATAGAACCCAAATAAAGGTCCTGATTAATATTAGTTGGTCCTTACATAAAAAAGTCCAGACCAGATTTTAGATAATTTGCATAATTTACTTGTTTCATATTAATTTCCTGACTGGACCCTAGTTTATATTTTAATAATTGTTGTTGTTGTTGTTTTTCTTTTTTTCCAGTCAAAGATAAAATCATGGAACGTTTAGGTTTGGAGCATGGCTATACACCGATACCAAAACATCGTGATCACTTACTGAAATATGAACCAAAAGCATCTGATCTCGAACCACGTTCTATGCAAGATTCCTTCACCTCCGCCATTTTACCACTGTCCACAGACAAAGCACTGCAAGATCGCTATGTTGCATTCTTGGGTCATGTCCGCCTCGGCCGTTTAATGGAAGATATGGATATGTTTGCCGTTTGGGTATGTCATCAACATGTTAAATTGAATAATCTTCCCGAGGGTGTACCACTGCCATATACCTTTGTCACAATATTGGTGGACAAGATTACATTTACCAATTTCCGAACCAAGGCAACTGAAGATATACGCCTCTCTGGCCATGTATCGTGGGTGGGTAAAAGTTCCATGGAAATTGTTGTGTGGCTGGAACAAATGGAAAATGGTGTGTGGCATAAAATCACCAGGGCTTTGTTCTTGATGGTTGCCCGCAATGCCACCAATACTGGACCGGCTCCAGTTAATCCCATTAAACCGGCCACCGAAGAAGAAAAGGCGATAATGGATGGTGGGAATATGCGTAAACAGCGAAGGCAATTACTGCAGGCCTCTTCGATTTTTAAAGTGGAACCCAATGACTATGAACAATCGCTGATGTATGAACTATTCAAGAGGACAACACCACAAACTACGATGGAGTTAAATTTACGTGTCCTGCCACCAAATTGCCGCTGGATGTCCGAGTCGTTTGTCACAAATACCTTTGCCTCATTTCCGGAAAATCGTAATGCTCACAATAAGGTTTTCGGTGGTTTCTTGATGCGCAACGCCTTGGAAATCAGTTGGGTATGCGCCAATATCTATTGTAAAACAGCCAAACCAAAAATTGAACACATTTGTGATATTAGTTTTGAAAAGCCCGTCAGTGTAAATTCTTTCATTAAAATGAACGCCTATGTTGTCTATACCGAAGTGAATTATTTGCAAATAATGACTGTGGCGGATATTATTGATTCGGTAACGGGCGATCAATTGACCTCAAATGTTTTCTATTATACATATTCGGCATCGGAACAGGTGCCAGAGGTATTGCCAAGATCCTATCATGAAACTATGTGGTATATTCAGGGACGCAGGAAATTCAAATATGCCTTGAGTTTGGAATAAAACCGACTGAATGCTACAAATCTCCAGCAACTAGAAACTGATTTAAAATCATAGAATACATATAGTGAAGATATTAAAGAGACTACTAACTAATATACATACATATACTGTACTGTCCATACTACCTTCTTGCCATGGTGAAATATTTTACCTTGACTCAATGAAGGTATTGTTAGGCAGTGAAAGGGAAAATTAATCCTTCACCCCTCTCACATTCAAACATAGAGTAAACATAACTATTTTAAATCAGTACCCATATTCGAATTTAGTCATATATTTTTTTCTAATTTCTCAGAATCCTATTACCGATTATTGTATTTGTAGATTAACGAATTTTGATATTGGCTGTTTATTTTCTAATCGATATTGTACCTTATATATACATATGGTTATCTATGTATTTTTTCACATTGGCTATGTTAAGTTTAAAGTATTTTTTTTATATAGTCTAACTTTTTTGTGCAATATAGTTTTATTATCCCCATCGATGTTGTTGCTATTGTTACGAATAATAAAAAATCATAACAAAAAGGAATGGAGTTTTATTTTAGGTACAAAAAAAAAAAAAAAAAGAGATGAAGGGGGAGCCTGTAGAATCGAGCTGAAGGCTGTCTTTATAGACGAGCTGAAGGGAGGTCTCCTTTAGAAGATCTTTTGAAATGGTCTTCTGTATCGAAGACCTATTGAAAAAGTCTCCTGGATTTTTTAAAGAATAGTTTTTTAAGCACCAACAGAAGGCGTGGATTTTTAAAGAATATTTTTTGAAAGACCAACAGAAGGCGTGGATTTTTAAAGAATATTTTTTAAGGACCAACCGAAGTCGTGGATTTCTAAAGAATATTTTTTTAAGGACCAACAGAAGGCGTGGATTTTTAAAGAATAGTTTTTGAACGACCAACAGAAGTCGTGGATTTTTAAAGAATAGTTTTTGAACGACCAACAGAAGTCGTGGATTTTAATGAATATTTTTTTAAGGACCAACAGAAGTCGTGGATTTTTAAAAATAGTTTTTGAACGACTAACAGAAGTCGTGGATTTTTAAAGAATAGTTTTTGAACGACCAACAGAAGTCGTGGATTTTTAAAGAAAGGATTCTTAATAGAAGAGTTGAAGGGAAGTCGCCTATTGAAGAACTTTTAGAAATATCTTCTGTGTTTAAAGGACCTATTGAAGACCTTTCGGACTTTCTGCCTATAGAAGACCTGTTGGAAAGGTCATCCCTCTATAGAATGCCTGTTGAAAAGTTATTCCGTCTATAGAATTTTTTTTCTTAAGGACCAACAGAAGGCGTGGATTTTTAAAGAATATTTTTTTTAAGTACAAACAGAAGACTTCGATTTAGAAAGAATATTTTTTAAGGACCAACAGAAGGCGTGTATCTATATACTAAGAAAAGATTAAATTGATTGACTGACTGATTTAACGATTCATCTACACCCAGACGAAACGGCTGAAGCTATAATCTTGAAATTTTGGGTGAAGGTCACTCTTGGTTCAAAGGTGGCAGATAAGGGTGGGTTTTTGGTCCTAGAACGTTCGAACTGTAAGTATCCGAAAAGTACTAAAATTTACTACATTTTGTACAATTTCGTAGCATGTGAATCGATGGAGCTAAAAACTTGAAAATTGGAAAGCGAATTAGGGTTGGGAAGTAGGATCTATTTAAGTAGATGATTTTGAAAGTGTATGCTCATGTGTACGAAAAGTACTATACGGTACTATTATTTGGTGCAAATTTATTTTGGAGGTACAAATCGAGCTGGAATACTGAAATTTATCATTACCGTTAGAGTGTAGGATTGGGATATATACGTAGTTTTGGAAATTTTTTACTGATTTGTACGAAAAGTACTAAATCGTACAATAATTGGTACAATTTGGGTGAACCGATAGAGCTGGAACAATGAAATGTGGAGTCAGGATTACTTTTGGGGTGTAGAATTGGGGTCAGGATTCAGTTAAAGAAATTAATTTTTATGGGTACTAAATTTGATACAATTTAAATTTTTAGTGGACCGATGGAGCTGTAATCCTGAAATATGTAGTTAGGATCACGGTTGGGGTGTGAGATTGAGATATGTAGAAAGTTTTGGAAATTTGTACTTATGTGTACTAAAGTTTGGTACAATTTAAATTGTGTTTTAAGCGATAGAGTTGGAATCCTGAAACATGGATTTGGATTACTGCGAGGGTGTCGGTTTGGCTTAAGTAAGAAGTTTTGGAAATTCGTACTACTGTGTACTAAATTTGGTACAATTTGAACTGTGGATGAACCTATAAAGTTGGAATTCTGAAACTTGGAATTGATAGGGGGTGTAGGTTTGTGTTATGTAATAGGTTTTGGAAATTCGTACTACGGTGTACTAAATTTAGTACAATTTGTATTGTGGATGAACCGATAGAGTTGGAATCCTGACACATGGATTTAGAATGACTGTTTTCGAAATTTGTACTAATGTGTACTAAATTTGGTACAATTTAAATGGTGGGTGAAGCAATAGAGTTGAAATCCTGAAATTTGGAGTCAAGTTCATTGTGGGGGTGTAGGTTTGTGTCAAGTAGAAGGTTTTGGAAATTCGTACTGCGGTGTACTAAATTTGGTACAATTTGAATTGTTGGTGAACCAATAGAGTGGGAATCCTGAAATTTGAATTTGGAATCATTGTGAGGGTGTAGGATCGGGGTATGCAGGACGTTTTGTTGGAACTAAATTTGGATTTGGGTAAAACTTTAGAGCATGATTTGAAGTGGTGTATCGTATTGAAGACCCTTTGCAATACTGGAAGGGTCTTCGGTCTATAGACCACATTTTAGAAAGCTCTTCTGGGTATAGAAGTCATTTTTGGAAGGATCTTTGCCTATAGAAGACCCTTTGTAGAGTTATTCTGTCTATAGAAGTCCTTTCTACCGGATTCCAATCTGCGTTTACAATGCCTTTATATACATCTTTTGTAAAGGTTATCTGTCTATAGAATACATTTTAGAAATGTGTTTTGCTCACAGAAAACCTTTTGGAAGTATATTCTTTCTCTAGAAGGCATTTTGGAAAATTCTTCTCTTTATAGATATTTTGCTAATGCCTTCTTCTTAAGAAAGCCTTTTAAAAAAGGCCGTTCGTCTATGGAAAAACTGTTGGTAATCCTTTCTGTCTGTAGAAGGCCTGCTTGAAAAAGTCTTCTGTCTATAGAAGACCTATTGGAAAGATCTTCTCTCTATATAAGACAGTCTGGAAAGGTCTTATTTTTATAGATGGCCCTTCTGTCCGTAGGTCTGTTTAAAAGGTCTTAGGTCTATAGAAGACCTATTGGAACGGTATTTGTCTATAGAAGACCTGTTGGAAAGATCTTCTCTCTATTTAAGACAGTCTGGAAGGTCTTTTTATAGATGACCTTTTGGAAAATTATTCCCTATGAACAAGACCTTTGTTTCTTCTGAAGACCTATTGGAAAGGTTTTACTTTTATACATACTCTTTTTCTGTCTTAAAATACCTTTTTGGACAGGTCTTCGGATTGTAGAAGACATTTTGGAAGTGTTTTCAAATAATCCCAAATCTAAGAATTCTCTAAAATGATCTGAAAATTATTTTCTGAAATCCCCACAGTAAAAAATAATACAAACAAAATTTTCAATTTTTTTTGGTAATTTTTGTAAAACTTCTCTTCATTTTACAAAATAGATTTTCATGTCCATTTTATTTTTTTACTTGGTAAAATTACAATAAAAAAGAATCAACTTTTTTTCCTTCTTTCGCATCCGAAGAAATACCTCCTTCTCTCCTCCACACTTAACGGCGACGACATTCTAAATCTAAAACATTTAGAATCTCATGCGGTGAGGATATTGAGATGAGTGCAAAGCAAACATGCTCTTCAAGTATTTGGCGACAAATTTACCATCGGCATGAGCCTTGATAGCCTTGAGGACAGCGGTGTCGACTTCCTTTTGGTCCTTCTTGCGTTGTTCGTTGGGCACGAAACGTTCCTTCTTGGTGGCAAAGATATCACCTTCGGCGGATTTCTTTTGCTTGTTGAGCTTCAAGCGGCGGAAGTAGGCATCATCCAAAGTTTCGGGAACTTTGTAGTCACCCAAGTCAATGCGGGTAGAGGTGCCGATAACATAGCGTTGAGAAACGCGACGCAATGGGCAGGAGTTCAAGCAGAATGGACCGGTGACCAACAACAATCCAGAGCTCAAAGATTTCAACAAGACGACGCGTTTGCCTTGGTGACGGCCGGCCAACAAGATGAGGACGGTGCCGGGCTTAAGGTTGGAACGGACCTTGCGTTGGTGCTTGCTGAAGACATTCTTGGCGGGACGCTTCTTGACGAAACGCTTGGTGGGGTAGTTGGCCTTGGGCTTTTGAACGTAGACGGTACGTTCACCACCGTTCTTGGGGCCACCGATTTTCTTGACTTTCTTGATGTCCTTCTTCAGGGTCTTGACGACTGGACGCTTGGTACCCTTCAAACGCCATTGAGCACGGCGTTTGTACATCTAGAAGAAAATGAAATTAAGCAAATTAGAAAAGCTGTCCAAAGTCGTAAAAATAAACAAAAGGTTGGAAGAGTAAAGATGTAAACAAAACAAATGTGATGATGGTGGGGGGAACAAAGCAGAAAATTCAAAATATTTTCACAAATTCACACAATATGGATTCCAATAAACACTAATAGCTGGGAATTTTGGATGGATGCTTTTTCATTAACTCAAAATACGCATTTTAATTTCCAAATCTGGGTTTACACAGATCTTTTTCAGTTCGCATACACATCATACAATTAGCACATGCCCACAATTGTACACAATAAATATTTATCAACACAAGATTCCTTCCCGAAATCTATTTTCCATTAAATTTCCATAATTATTTATTTGTTCTTCATATTTTCCACATTTTCTTGCTTTGTTTCACGAAACACACACACACACATGCACACAAACGCTTCGCTCAGCGAACTTCCGTCGGCACCATCATCACATACATCTCGAGTTGGAGCAGGACTCGAAAGGAGTCACTTTTTCGAGGATATTTCAAGGATTATTACCTGGCTCTTGGAGTAACGCAAAACACCGCCATGGAGGTAGGTGTTCAAGGGATGTTTAGCAACTTTCTTGCCCGATTTATCGGTTTTCTTAGCTTTTTCGACGGGTGCCATATCGGAAAACACGTGTACACCGCACAGAAATTATGGTAAAAAGGAAGGTTAGGTACAACGGCGTTGCCAGATAAAATATATGACAGCCCAATGACAGTTGTCGTACAGCATTGCCAAATTGAACAGGGAACGTTGTGTTCTTATGCGCCATACGCTGTGTGATGTGCATATGGGGGTGATACTTTAATTATGACGTACGCTTGCCATTGTCATTTAAAGAAAAACAATTTTGTTTTTATTTATTCTGACATTATAGCCCATAACGTAGAGGTGCATTTTTTAAATTAATAAAATTAAAGCAACAAATTGAAAGGTTAATAAATGCCGCTTAACTTTTTCAAAAATAAAAAAAACTTTTTCAATAAAAAAAAACATTTTTGCATAATTCATTGTAAAATAAATAATAATTTATGGATAAGGGAATGGTCTCAATTATTAATTGGACAAAACTAAAGCAACTCTACAGTAACAACATATATTATAATTACTACAGTCGACTCCGCTTTAACTTAACAGAAAAATATCGGATAAGTGAAATTGATTTCCTGCACCATTACATTTTAGGTTAATCGCTCACATTTTACACCGCATAAGTGAAACTTCGTATAACTGAAAATATCGGATAACTGAAATAGCTTTTGGAGTCAAATATTGCAATTTCCTTTCAAATCACTCCGCATTATTGAATTTCGTGAGAATGAAGGATAATGACAGAATATTTTGCATTGAGGAATATACATCTTCAAAGCTCACCCTAACAGATATTTTTTTGCAAAATATGTTACAGAATGTACTGTTCATAGGAGAAATGTCAATGCCCGATTAGAGGTCAACAACATTTCTTCCTTACAATGACATATTTTAAGAATATTACCAATATTCAATACAGACCTTGTGTTGTGATGTTAGGCTTATAATTGTAGCCTATAGCAATCTATAGGTTACAATTAGTATTGGTCCACTTTAACCCAACATTTTATCTGATCAACACCGAAAATTATAGGCGTTGTACTTGATCATAACTGAAACATCATGGAACATTTCAAAGCGATTAGCGCTATATTTCCGCCCTCTAGAGTGGTAATGGTTTACTAAATAATATCTGAATACGTAAGCACCTGCAATTTAAAGGTCAACCACTTCACTTGGATATATTATCAACTTCTCGGCTCTATATCCTTCAGGGGTAAATATATACGCTACAGAATACAAATGTAATTTTTCACACAAAAGTCAGGGTCCATTTGATCGGCTAAATATTGACCGATCTTTATCAAAACAGGGCCCGATTCCCGTCTCGATGTAATAATTCGTGATGTTTGGACCATAATTGCAGCCTCTGGTGCGACCAGAAAATCAGACAAAAATGAAGTTTTTGTTCCATTTCATCCCCTAAATATTAACCGATCTTTACCAAAAACAATAGGGGTCTTCATTGACCAGAACCCATCCTTCATGCAAAATTTCGTGAAGATTGGTTCATAACTGTGGTTGTATCGTGTTTACACATTATAATGGACAGACGGACGGACACACATGTCTAGATCGACTCATATAGTCGAGATATTACGATCGGGGCTTAGGGCTGCACAAAGCTATTATACCATGACAACATAGTTGTGTGTGACCTTGTCAACCAGTTTCAATTTCTTTCGTCTATTTTCCATAAAATTCGATACCTACGAATTCTATATAAAATATGAATTATTGAAATTCCTAAAACTGAAAAAATATTCGCTTAAGTGAAAACATCGGATAACTGAAATAAACATCCAGACTTTTTCCATTTCAGTAAAGCGGAGTCTACTGTATGTTCTAGTTTCTACATGGTATAATAATAGAAGGTAACAGCAAGTGTTGTTGTACAAAAAACGATACAACAACCACATGGAAATTTGTTGTTGTAAGTTCTACTAGTGTCAACTCATTTGACAGAAAAATGTAAACAAACAAACAAATTATCATGAAATTATTTTTATTTTGAAAATGAAAATTTTCGAATCCTCAAAATAAAAATTGAAAAACATGAATGAAAATGTATCAAATTTATATTTCTATCGCTTCCACATCTTTCCTATAATTGAGCCATTGCCATATATATGTGTAACGCATATGGAAATGCTGGGAATAGCGAGTTATTCCTTGAAGAAAGATTTGCTTCCTCAAACTTTCCCAGCAGACAGATTGAGTAAATTGAACACAAGAGCACATTTAATAAAGAACAATTTCAAATTGTATGCGTTCCCAATTTTCCTGTTGGGTGATTTTTAAAAACATAATTTGTCAAATTCATATTGACACTAGTATTACGTTGGAATCAAATCAGCTGGGATTTGCTGTTACCTTTTATAAGTGTACCATGTAGTTTCTACAGCATTTTCGATTCTAATAGTCCCAATTTAGATTAGGCGAGTTTACTTGCAGCAAGTCTTTGGTTACAGGAGAGAGGGGCAAGGGGAATAGAAATGGAAAAAATTGCTCGTACCGACAATTTTCTGTCAATTCGTTTTGTGTATTTTGTTTGTAGTGTCATTTCAGAAAAAAAGTAATTCAATACAGAAAATATATGTTTGCAACCGAATTGCCTTGTATAGAGGCATGAAGCAAGTTTAAAAGAGAACAATAAAAATTACCGCAAGTAAACTCGCCAAATATAAATCAGGACATAGATTGTAAAGAACATCAGTTCGTGCTGATAAACAAATTGTCATAGCAGTAAGAATTATATTTGACGTATATGCTACGGAATTGACATTTGAGATCCAATGTATTTCATAAATCTAAACGCGCCTTAAGTTATAAAAAGTGACACTTCGGTTGGGTTTGTATGATTAAAAAAGTAAAATTGAATTTTTCATAAAAATATAATTTCAAAGTTCGTTTGGCGTGATCTATTTTATTAATATAATAGAGTAACCCTTAATTTACACATTAATAGGTTTT
Source organism: Musca vetustissima (assembly GCF_032173495.1). Lineage (NCBI taxonomy): Eukaryota > Metazoa > Arthropoda > Insecta > Diptera > Muscidae > Musca > Musca vetustissima. The sequence continues at coordinate 40,007 of NW_026884878.1, read as the reverse complement.
TACCTATATTCATTTATTCCTACTATGGGAAAGTGTTTTTGAGAAAAATTAAAAGAAATAATAATCTTAATGTATACGTAATCATAATCTTAATGTATACTAATTTAAACAGCTACAATGTTGAACCTCGATTTTAAAATCCAGTCAATAAAAAATCATAACATTAATGTAACATTAATTAGTAACTGCTATACAGATCAACCTATTATTGTTTTAAATAAAAATTGTCAATTCATACGTTTTTGTTTTCATATATTAACGTCTTACGTTGCGCAAAGTTACTAGGCATTGTATTTATGTGGTGCGTATGAAGTGACAAAGTTTTTCATATTATTTCACATATGGCAATGCTAGGTGAAGCTGTGTTCAATATGTTTATCTATAAGTATAGGGATTGCAGTGCCAGTTGTCATAAATAATATTTGCAGGTTTGCCCTTCAACATATGGTAATAGTTCTTGTTACCGGGTTAGCCTACTATATGAGAATTTATTCGACATATATACAATGGAATTGGCAATTTAAACCCACTGGGTTAACGAAATCCGGTATAATGAAAACGTACTATAAGTCGCAAGTTTTATGGAAATTTATTTGAAAGTTGATGACAACTTATACGAAGTTTAAATGCAATATATATTGCAAAAATGTACTACTAGACATTGCTGGTCATGGAGTAGAACTTTCATATAACTAAAAGAATGTTTTGATTATGTGCCTTACTTATCTCGATATTATTGCTTAATGCCATGTTCTGACGGGCATTCGAACAACGTAGTTCGCTCTCAGAATTACGTACATGAATTAACCCGTTCATACAACACTATTCCTAATTCATGTCATCAGAGTTTTTTTATTTCAAACTTTTTGTTTCTTGTTTTACGCCAAAATTCTAACATATTTACATGAATCACATATGGATCTAAATAGAAAAATTAATTCTCTTTCTACTGACTATAGTATGAACCCATATCTATTTACTTTTAATTCATGTTTTCCATTTTTCTGAAAATTTTGTTGTTTTCATGCATTTTTATATTTTCTAAATTCAAATGTCACATATAAAAATTTGGAGAATTTTTTTGTTTGAGTGTCCCCAAATTTGTTTCTTGTTTTGTACGCTAATTAGAACCATGGGGAAAGAAATTCACATTGCATTATGTAGATAACAAAATCTACATCCTGCTACATATATTTCATTCATCATTTTCAATATTACTAAAAATGTTTGAAAATTTTATAAATATTTTCAAGTTGTCAAAATTAATTTATTTTCGATAAATGCTCTCAGTTGTTAGGGATGGGACAAATTTCTTGGTGATTCAGAGAGTGATTCGAATTGAACAACGTACAAAAGTCGGTGTTCGCTCAGACAATTTTGTATGGGGAACTAAGTAATTACTTCATAATTAAGGTTCGAACAACGAATGAGAGAGCGAACAACGCTCGTCTGTACATGGCATAATATAACTCAATTTTCCTCGAAAAAAAATTAATTATTAAAAAATAGTAAAAATTAATGGTACGTTTATATTTCCGAAATCCACTCGATCTCAAATGTCAATTCCATTGCTTATACGTCAAATATAATCCACTGGATTTGTGAACAGGATTAACGTAATGTATACGCAATGGAATTGATATTTGATATCGAGTGGATTTAGTAGTCTAAACGTAGCCTATATCATCTCATCTCGATTTCTTCGATATCCTATAATTCTAAATTGAACACTGATTTTGCATTATGGTGAGTTTAGACTACAGGTTTTATCGTGTTAAAGCACATAATCTTGATTTACTACCTAAGTCGGGATCGATTTACTATACAAAATTAAATCCACTCAATATCTTATGTTAAATCGAAATCTTATGCAAAATCGCGATCATGTCAAATATAACCCAACTTTTGCACCAAGAAAAATAATGAATGCTCTTTAAAGTATGTTACAAAATACGTTACAATTCAATATAATTGACTACAAAATATGGAAGCTGATAAAAATTAAGATTTTTTTAATGTAAAATAAATATTACTATAATTTAAAACAAGAAATATTTTTATGTAATCTCTGACTCGATGAGAAACGATTCCTATCAAAATTATGAAAAAATACCACAGACATTATGGAAGAAATAAAAACTGTATGTATATGTAAACAAATAACAGCTGACTGTCAACTGTATATCATTATTTTAATATTATACAGTACTTTTCGTTTATAGTCCATTACGCTTAAAGGCCAAAAACTTAAAATTCGTGTAATCTAAAAATATATGGCTTTATGAAATGCGTGGCTATTGTTTAGGTTCGATACATTGTTTACGACAATGTATATGTTCGATATGTTGTTGGCCCCCTTCCGTAGCATACCAATTATTATGCACATTAATTGGCCACTTATTTGAGTCAATGGGTGAATCTTCTCTGCACATCTTCTAGAAGTCTAGGAGTTCGGATTGTAGGAGAGAGAATTCTCTCTTTCCTACGCTCTCTCCTAGAAGTCACATTCGCTCAGTTCGGATGCAGAGAGGACATTCCAGTGCTACGGTCGGCGATGTGATCTCGACCTTTTTTACGCTACATTTGCTCTCCGCGACTCACTTGCAATCTCGCTCTCGTTATTTAAACTTGCAATCTCGCTTTCGATCGAACACGCACCCATTAAGGTAAAGTTTTGTTTCTTTTCGAAACTCACAAACTTACCAAATAAATTGGAAAATATATTCTAATACCAAATTGTTTTATTTTGTTTTTCTTTCTTTCTTGGTTTTTCTCCCCCTAATCGGTATCACGCCAACAGTTAGAATTCGGTGGTGGCTGGCCGTTTTCCTCAGAATATCAGCATTGTGATGACGAACTGATTTGCTATGGAATGTTAAATGTTGCAGATATTTTGGACGATGTGGTTTCGTACAAATCTGTTGAAGAATGTCATAATAATATTCATGATGAGGAATCCACTGTTGAAGTTTTTCATTGTAAACAACCTAATGTTATGTTAAAAGAAGTTGTAGATTACTTTGAAATAATAAGACCATTTTGTACAGATAACGAAATTTGAATCTCATAATTTATTTTTTTCATTACAATAAGCTTTCAAAGCATTTGAATTAAATCAAACAATGTTATTGTTTAAACAATAATTTAAATAAATATATGAATTTGTTTTTAATAAACTTTAATTTTATTTAAAAAAGTACATACGTTGTGTATAGTCCATGGCGTGTATTACATCAGTTATAGTTATAGTCCATTAAAGGGCTTAAAACGAAATTCGGATATAGTCCTAATTCGCTTATAGTCCACAAAAATTGTGCAACTATAGTTGTGGACTATAAGCGAAAACTACTGTAGTATAAACAGGTGGGATTTTGTACCTCTCTGACCTAATGGGGAGCTATTCCAATTAAAACTATAAAAATAATGATTGAAAATTGCCACCGACATGATGGAACAAGTAAAAAGTGTATGTATACGTAAACAAATAACAGCTGACTGTCAACTCTATATCATTACTTTAATACTAGTCCGAACAGCTGGGATGTTGTACCTCGATTTAGAAGGTAGAGTCTAAACTGCCTTCTTAAACTGAATTGAATGCGAGTTCAGATTATAGTTTTTCCCATTCATTATCTTTATATGCTCGAAATTTCACTGTGTATTGCGTTTTAATGTTGAAAGTTGTCTTTAACTTTTATTATTCCACCATTGTGGTAAAAAAATATTTAAAACGTGTGTTAAATTGCTACAATGATTTCACTTTCTATTATCAGAATAAAAAAAACGATTGATTATGTATATGACTATGACTTCGCTTATGCCATGTCAGTGTCAGTGTAAACAATGTCAATTGTTATGTTCGTCCCTACGGAAGTGATAGAAGGTTATTTACACATATGTATAAAATATTAGATTTGAACGATGCCTAATATTGATATTGAATTTCAGATGAAAACAATTTACGATTGACGTCATAAAATACTCTAGAGGTTGACATTTGAGATAATGACATGACATTGATGATATGTTGAAATAAAATATTTATTATTTTGTTCATTAAACCAATGCTGTCTATAAAGTGTGAAATGAACTTGATACCCTAAAAAAATTGTTCATTTATGAACAAATTTTATAAATATAAACATGATACAATTATAGCAAATTATAGTACATTTACATTGTACTGGACGTAATAAATCCAGTGGGTTTAATTTGTCAATGTCATTGGACATATGTCAAATAAATCCGCATAAAGTTGGTTAACCCAGCAAAATTAATAAATTTTTTTCTAGTTTTAGTTATATTTGACATTTGTTTTATAGTTGACAGAAGAAGCCACTACATACAGAGTTGATTTTTGTAGGTAACCTCATGGATAGAATATTTTTGACTTATGTCAATTTTTTGTTACTATTTTTTATACATTTTTCATGACTTTTTCTTGCAACAATCAATTATTTCTTTGGAATCCAAATTAACCTTCATCGTACCTTCTATTTGCTGTATATAGTTTTTTAATTTTTCTACGGAAATCCGCAATACTTATGAGCAAACATCTACTTGCTGTAGGTTGAATCAATAGTGGGGTGTGGGGATATTCGTTTTTTTTGCAATTCTATTATAAACCTACCACAGTTGCAGATGTAGAACAAAACTAAAGGTTGTTATTAAATTATCTCTGATGCGATAATAACACACTTGAGATATAACACTTAAAAAAATCCACCATCTTCTTTTTGCCTTTACTATGTTTTTTTTTTCGTCTATTCAATTTATTTTGTTTTTAGATTTTTTCTGATGAAAAGATGGTAAGCTCATGAAGCTTTGTGTATTTTGCTGATTTCTACGACGGTGGGGATGGGTGATGACTATATATTTGTTAGTTTGAAATGAATGTATTTAGTAGTATTATTGCTTTTCAAAAATAAAAGAGGAAGGAATATAATACTGTGGTTTAAACACACTGAGTTTTCTAATTCCGTACGTACGTACTATTATCTTGATTTACTATACAAAATTAAATCCACTCAATACCTCGATTTGATCGAAGTCTTAGACTACGTTTACACTTACGATATCCATTCGATCTTACATGTCAATACTATAGCGTATACGTTAAATATCTACTGGATTAGTGTACATGATTAAGGTGACGTATACTCTATGGAACTGACATTTGAGATCGCTTTACCCTTCACAATACGTAAAAATAAAAAACTTCTCTGAAATTTTAATTTTATTTAAATTTATAGTACGTTTACCTTTTTGCGGATTTCGTTTTCCAATGGGTTTAAATTGTCAATTCCATTGTATGTATGTCAAATAAATCCTCATGAAGTAGGTTAACCCGGTAAAAAGTTCTAATGTAAAAGCCGTTTTATAATGCATACTGAAATTTAAAACAACAATAGTTTTTATGCAATTTTTGACGTAATGGGGACGAATTCCTATTAGAATTTTGAAGATATTTATTGACAAACTGTAACAAAAATTATTGAACCTGCGAAATTTGTATGCCTACGTAAACAAATAACAGCTGACTGTAGATTTTTATCATTTTTATACTAGTCTATGGATTTTTTTAAATCGTGATCTTTATTACAGTAATAAATAAAATAAATCAAATATTTCACAAAAAAAATGGGCTATGTTATTTATTCTAAAATGTTTTAAGAATTTTTACTTTTCCGATTTGTGCACCGGTTTTGTTGTTTAAATAAGGTTTTTGACATCAGTCAGCTGATATTAGTTTAGGTTACCATTTTGTTATTTTTTTGAAAGCTGATGTGTTTTTTTGGTGCAAATTATGGCTTTATAATAAGGTCTTCCAGGAAGACCTGCTGCATATCAGTTCCTTGTCAAGTTTGTTGTCAAAATTCATTATTGTGAATTGACTTCCATTATGAAAACATAAGCATCGTGCAAATTTTCGACTTTTAGATTAAAAAAAAAAACAGCTGACTTTTGCTTACTGGGTGACATTATACAATATTAATAAAGGGGGAAACACATAAGAGGACTTCTGGCTTGGCATGTTAAGTTGGATTTTTTTGCAAAGAATATAAAGGAGGACGGCGTACAAAATCAAATTTGACTCTGATATTCTTTTATAAATTGACATTTCATACAAAGCCAACTTAATAGACCAGGCCTGAATCCTCGTGTGTTTCCCCTTAAGGTCGCCCAGCAAGCGAAAATCAGCTGTTTTTCTTAAGTCTATGCCAAAAATTTGACTGCGCTTACGGTTTCATAATATAAGTCAATTCACAATAAAGGATTTATTGTATATTTTCTTATGTGGTGTACACACTAGCATTTTTGAATGGCACTCTTGCCCAAATTTTGCTTGTTTGATAGTGTGGCCTCACATGTTTGTCATTCATCAGGCAACCACAAAAATATTTACAATTTATAAATTATTTTTTTTATTTTGTGGCTTCTTATGTCAAAGTCGTATACAAAATGTGTGACTGTGTGTGTAATGTTTTGAAAAGTATAAACAAATATATTCAAAAATCAATGAATTAATTTTATGCCATGTCCAGACGAGCGTTGTTCGCTCTCTCATTCGTTGTTCCACCCTTAATTATGAAGGAATTACTTAGTTCCCCATACAAAATTGTCTGAGCGAACACCGACTTTTGTACGTTGTTCAATTCGAATCACTCTCTGAATAACCAATAAATTTGTCCCATCCCTAACAATTGAGAGTATTTATCGAAAATAAATTAATTTTGACAGTTTGAAAATATTTATGAAATTTTCAAACTTTTTCAGTAAAATTGAAAATCATGAATGAAAAGTAAAAAATTGTATAGTTTTTATATATGCAGCAGGATGTAAATTTTGTTTTCTACATAATGCAATATGCATTTCTTTTCCCTTGGTTCTAATTAGCGTACAAAACAAGAAACAAATGTGGGGCAACTCAAACAAAAAATTCTCCAAAATTTTATTTGTGACTGTATGTGACATTTGAATTGAGAAAATATAAAAATGTATTAAAAACAACAACATTTTCAGTAAAAATGGAAAATATGAATGAAAAGTAAATAGATATGGGTTCATACTATAGTCAGGAGAAAGAGAATTATTTTTTGTATTTAGATCCCTATGTAATTCACTAAAATATGTTACATATTTGGTGTAAAACAAGAAACAAAAAGTTTGAAATAAAAAACTCTGATGATATGAATTATGAATAGTGTTGTATGAACGGGTTAATTCATGTACGTAATTCTGAGAGCGAACTACGTTGTTCGGATGCCCGTCAGAACATGGCATTACAACGTTGGTAAGAATAAATTTATGATATTCCCAACTCGATTTTGAAAATAAATCCTGATATTCTATTCATTTTTCGCGTTTTAAGCTAAATTTTAACAAGACGTAAACTTAAACGAAGGACTTGTTGTATTTGTTTTTATTTATTCTGACATTATAGGCCACAAGGTAGAGGTGTATTTTTTCTTTGTTGTCAAAAGTTGCCCTACCTTGTATAATTGTAACATGGGTAAGTCCATGGCACAATAAATAGGTAGTTCATTTAGCTGATGTCTCGATTAAATGTCAATGTGGTAAATTTTTCTTGAATTCGATGTGCAAAATTGACACCCATGTGAAATATTATAAGGAAAAAAAAAAGTTTTTGTTTTGATACATCACCTTATTATTGAATCATGGGTAAATCTGTATTCTCTTTTTTAATTCGTTGACAAATGTTAGCCTTAAGGTGCTTTTACACGATATGTTATTTACATATGTGCTGTAACTTTATATTTACATATGAATCTCGAATTCGGAAACATACGGAATATCAAATTTCATGTGTCAAAGCGATATGTAGGTAGTCCATTTGGCGCAGCTGATGTCTCGATTAACTGTCAAAGTGCGCAATTTCTATTTGAATTCGATTTGCAATGTTGCCAGCCATGTGAAATATTATATAGAAAAATTTGACAGATGGTCGAGACAAAAATAAATGCTTTTGTTTTGATACATAACTCATCTATCAATTTAAAATAATATGAAAAATAAATTCCTTAAATATTATGTATGTCGATTGTCATATTTTCGATAAATGAAACAAAATATATTTTCTATAGTTGAACATTGCTCTCAAGATTTAACCATGGTTGTTACATGCCATTTTTATAATATTTAGAGGCAGGCTGAATACTGTCGAAGGTAAATTTATGAAAAGATTGAAAACATATGACTGCATGAGACTACCTTGTATAATTATGCCATGGCAAAAATTAGAAGTCTTGTGTATCTGCTAATTTTGACACAAATAATGAATAAAGGTTAGATTTACGAAATTCACTCGATCTCATATGTCAATTCCATTGTTTATACGTCAAATATAATCCACTGGATTTGTGAACAGGATTAACGTAACGTATACGTTATGGAATTGACATTTGAGATCGAGTGGATTTAATAGTCTAAACCATGATGCAATAATAAGGTTATCTGTAAAATTTTTCCTTATAACATTTCAAATGTTTGGGAACATTGCACATCGAATTCAAGTAGATATTACGCACTTTGACAGTTAATCGAGACATCAGCTGCTCCAAGTGGACTACCTATTTATTGTGCCATGATCTAAACGTAGCCTAAGTCTGCTTTTCCACAGGCAGATTTTTATTCGGCAAATTTTTTGTTTTCTCTTTTGAAATTTTCGCTTGCTTTTCCATTAGCAAATTTTTCTTTGCCAAATTTGCGAATCAAAATACAAAAGAAAGAAAATAAAAGAAAAAAATGTTTGCATTTTAAAGATTTTTTTAATATTTTATTTATTTTTTATATATTTTATTATATAAATTGCAAAAATTAAAAATTAAATTTCATTTGCACAAATTAAAGCAACAGGTTTGTAAACAAAAGCCGGCTGTGTGTCAGTAAAGCGAATAGGTTCAAAAGGAAATGTCAACAAAATTGTTTTCAACGAACAGAGCAAAGCAGAATTTGCGAGTACGGCAAATTCTGCACAGGCAAATTTTTGTTTTTCTTCCTTGCACCCCTCTCGCCTACAAACTCAGTATTTGCCAAATAAAAATTTGCCTGTGGAAAAGCAGACTAACATATGAATGATAAAGTGACAGCACATATTTAAGTAACATAACGTGTGAAAGCACCTTTAGATGGCATTTACATTAGAACTTATTAACAGTTTCACCTACTTAACGAGGGCTTATTTGACATATATTCAATGGAATTGACAATTTAAACCGATCGGGTACAATGTAAACGTTCTGTTAAAGAAATGTTGCAATTTGTCTGCATTGGTGATAGTTAGGGAGAAAGAGTGTACAGAAAATATGGCAGCGAATCACTCCGCCAAGTCTTGGAAGTCAAAGTGAAGCAACTTTTGGACAAATTGGGTTCTGTGGAGGAGGTCCGCAGTGCAAATACCCCAACTTCCTCTGTGATCCATAAACTAGCACTTATTTGAATTTCCAAATTGGTTGTGTATTTGTCTCATTCCACGCTTTGTGTAGATGATTTTAAGAACATCATTTATAGGATTTGAGTTTTATTTGTTTGGGTAAAATTTTATAATCGATACAAATTCCGACCACAGTTCAATGCTGGTTTTATATTTATAATTTTAGTTTTCTTTTTTACTTATCGCGTTATTTTTGCAGACTAATTTTTTTAATAGCAATTCTTTTAACGCATATCGCCCCCAAAGCAGAACATTTCTATTCAGTAGCATTTAACCATGGCGTCAGGGGAGTAGAAATTATAACAAAATAAATACATAGCTGGGTAGTTAGTTATAAAAAAACATTTGGGATGGGTTCGACGGGTGGGACATTTGTTAAGGCTATGTACAAAATATTATTTCGCTGCAGCCTTTCAATTTTTGTTTTCTCCCCAAGGAGATAAATTACTTGTTTTACACGAACACCAAGAACTCACTACAGTTTTATTTAATTCAGAGATACTTACTCGTCCATACGTATGTATGTATGTTTGTGTGCCTGAAATACTAACGAAAAAATATAAAAAAAAATTCTTTATAGATTAAGACATCACTATGAAGACGAGGTTAAGTGCAGTACTTGTGAATTTTCTTTTATGGTATGTGTGTGTGTGTGCTGTGGTTGAATTTCGTTATGGTTTCGGAGGAGAGAAGGCCGAGGATTAAGTGTAAGGGGTTTTGGGAATGGAAATTCTCAAATGAAAGGAAAAGGGATTTAAAAATAGTCGACTCTTTAGCTTGTAGACTTAATGATGACGTAAATTATGTTTGTTAAGATATCATAAGACGTGAGCGTGTGTGTGTGTGCGCGCATATGTATGCTGTCTTATTATGACGCTGTTTGCTATTAATAGTCCGGGGATCTTTCCTTTTTGTTTTGTATGGAAAATATGTTGAGAGAAATTTTATTCACAAGGACTTGTATTCATTGGTTTCTTATGCTATTAGCAGCAATATGTAAATGTAAGGATTTTTTCCAAGAAATTCAATTGCGTATGCAATCGGGTATAAAATTTGTAGGGCTGATATTAATTAAATGAATTAAAAAAACCATGCATGGACTCTTAATTGCGAAATAAAAATAATTGAAAAGTTTATAAGGACATTTAATTTCAGATAAATTTTTGTTGTTGATGGATTTTTTTTTTTTGAAAATGCTGTCTCCATACGATATCACTATATAAGAATTTCCTTTATGTATGCAACCGTAAGAAATTTTAGTCTAATACAAAAAAATAAATTTTTCGTTGGGCGCCACTAATTTTGAGAAAATATCAACCAAGATCAAGATTTTTGCAGCATACATAATAGAGAAGATGTAGATGTATTAAAACTCACGAAATGTGAATTTGTTACGAATTAAAAATTTCTCTGTAACTAAAGGTGTCAAAATTGCCATATGAGGTCTCATACGTTACTGCACGTGAACGAGACTTAAGCTGGAGAGACAAGCGATGTATTAATTCGCGAACGGATGGCGATTAAGGGTTGAGATGTCCTGTTCTAATAAATATATCCAGGAATTTGAGGGTACACTCGTTGGGCGCCACATGCGGAGAATTCTGTTGATGAGGATAAAAAGAAAATGTTGACTGATTATAAGGATTCGACAGATACTTACCCATGAATTTCAGAAACAAGTACAAATATGACTGAATTACACGCAATGAAGAAAAAAAGCTAGAAAGTGCTCTGATCAAAATAAACCTTCAACGATCTTTGTGATGCGAACAAATTATTTTCACTAAAGCAATCACAAATTTGTTCCTTTGCCATTGCGAATGGAGACTTAAGATGTGGAAAGTCCAGGAAGTGATCAGTTTTTTTTTAATAATTCAGAAATAGAGCTTGCATCGATGTAGGATCTGAAGAAGACTCAATGTGGTTGGTTAATACGCAAACCATCGAAGACTCCCAACGCTGATACGTTTGCATCAGCAAATGACAGGAAGGACGAACGAAATTTTGATTACTTTTTTAACATAAATACCTAAAAATTTTAACAAGGGTAGGAGGATAGAAAATTTGTCGAGAAACTACTGAGTAGAATTCTTCTGTGGTCTCGCCGTTTCCGTTTGTAGAAATAGGACTTGATAATTCCGAAATATCTATGTTGAATAAAAAAACCGATTGATCGACTGAAATAACATTTTCTTTAAGATTAATATCCCATCTGAGTAGTTTATCCGAGCTTGGCAGTACTCAAAAAAAAAAAAAAAAAACGTAGGGCGGTTTTAAAGATTTTTCCCACTGCATCGTGACTGGAGTTTTCGTGGCATTTCGATTGAAATACTGAACAAATTGGCTCGGCTGGAAGTCTCACTGATGTTTCGTTCGTTAGCCTTTACGGATGATAATCGTTAGAGCCGGCACTACAATTGGCAAAACCGTTACTGTCGGGCAACAATGTGTCGCACTGTTTCAACAGAGGCGTTACAGGTGCTGCTTGGCGCCGCGCCGCTTGATCTTGAAGTGAGATGCAGGGCTATTATGTACAAGCTTAAGCGTGGTTTGCAGTTGGATGAGGATGATTGGCTCAGGCCTTCTGATTTGGTGGATGGGGAGAGTAGGCGGTACAGCACAATCCTCCGGGATTGTGTTGTTGATAGGTGGAGGACAAGGTGGACGAACAGTGACAAAGGGAGGGTGACGTACCAATTTATTCGTGACGCAACGTTCGTAGTGGACCGGCCAGACTTTCGCTTCGGCTTAAGTACTGGTTTCTTACTGACGGGGCATGGCTCTCTCAATGCTTTTCTGCATAAGAGAGGCCTTGCCCAGACGGATTTATGTGGGTGCGGGATGCCTGAGGACTGGAAGCATACTGACGGAATGCTGTTACTATGATGATTACTATATGATGATTTAGCAAGTATGGGTATATCGAATGGAGGGGCGGGGTGGGATTTCAGTAGGGCACTTGAAGACGATCGGACCTTTAGTTGTTTAAGTAGTTTTGCTCGTGAAGCATTTAGGAGAAGGACAGTACTTATCGGAGGTGGTCCTCGTGCATAGCCCCCTTGCAGTTGGGTTTGGTCGGTTGCACCGGGTGGTGGTGGGTTGGTGCGGTTGTTGGTGGAGAGCTGTGGCTACTGTGGTCTGCTGTCGTTCTGCATCGTGGGAGGTTCGCGGTGTCTCTACTTCGCGGAGGTCACTTCTGCGGTTGTGGATGTCGTGTAGGCTGCCCATGAGGGCAGATGGAAATGACCTCATCAGTCACATAATTTGTTTAAAGAATTCCAGGTTATTTTCATGTATTTTAGGGTTCCAATGAGTAAATACAGGGTGAGATGAAAAAACTGCAACCAACTTCAGACTGCTGTCATTTCTAAGCCACTCGTCCGAGAGCTATTTAAATTATTCCATTGACAGTTCATTATATTGTTTACAATCGTACAAAAGTATTTTGGTGAAAATTTTCCAGAAAAAAAGTTATTCGTGATGGAATTCAAGCGTGATAATGTGATTTCTTCATATTTGGCTGGAAAACCACAAGGGGCTATCGTTGGAGCACTCCAAGATTTATATGTGAATAAATCTTTTGTATCTCGTACCATCGCTTGTTACTGTGATACTAATAGCGTAGCTCGACGTCAAGGAAGTGGACGGAAGAAAACAGCAACATCAGCAGAAATGGTTCGAGAAGTGACTTAATCGAAATTCGCGTCGAAAAATGGCTAGTGAGCTGAACATATCGCAACATTCCATTCGGCAAATATTGAAAAATGAGCTTACCCCGAGCTCATTTTTTAATATTTGCCGAAGTTTGCCACTGAAATTTCAAAAAGTACAAGAACTTTCACCGCAACAGAAAGAAAATAGACTCAAAATAGCTAGAGAGTTGCTTCGCTTGGCCGAAAGTGTTGACCTGCCGAATTTGGTTTTCTCCGATGATAAAACATTCGTTGTCCAGCAGTTTATAAACTAACAAAATGATCGTGTTTACTTGCCAAAGAGGTCAGCTGAAAATGTGCACTTTCGGTTGGCCAACAGAACTCATGCGCCGGCCATGGTGATAGTGTGGGCCGCCATAACATTGGATAGTCGCTCTCCGCTCTTATTAAAATATTTCAGAATAAATGCCGAATGTTATCGCGAAAATATTCTGGAGTGTGTATTAAAGCCTTGGGCGCGTTAACATTTTGGCCGCAAACCACGGACATTCCAACAGGACTCATTACCATCGCCCTCTTTACACGCCACCCAAGAATGGTTACAAAATGAGGTTCTCGCTTCATTTCCAGCGCACAATGGCTACCAAAATTTCCGGATACCAATCCGTTGGACTATTGTGCCTGGAATATTTTGGAAAGCAAGGTTGACACTAAAAAATACCGAAGTGTCGATCACCTCTAGCAAGCTCCACGCCGGGAATGGGCCAAAATACCGTAAAGCAACATTCAGGTAGCGTATGACGGTTTCATTGGCCGTTTGAAAGCCATATTTCGTGCCAAAGGTGATCAATTCGAACAAATCTAAATGTACAGTATTTTTCGGTTAATTGACCCTACGGTTAATTGGTTTCCACGCTTAATTGAACCACATGATGGTGCAAAAAATATTTCATAGGAAAATACATGTAAATTTTCTCGGATAATTAAACCCGCTTAATTGGTTCAAAATTCATGTCATCAAAAATAAATTTCCTTTTACTTTTCACCGGTTGATTGCACAATAATAATTAAAAAATAATCTGCCATTTTTTTACATACATATTTGACATAATTTGTGAAAAAGACTATTTATTGATATGGAAAAACTTCGAGAAAGCGTAATTTGTATTTGACATTGGATTTTTTTTTAAATCATTAGTAGTTCCAACTATACGTGATTACTGTAATTGAACAAACTATTCAATTAAGCGGGTTCGGATAATTGGTTCCTCGGTTATTTGAACGAAAATTTTTGCAAATTTTGATGTGCAATTAACCGAAAAATACTGTATTCTAAAATTTGATGCTATTTTTTGCTTTCATTCAATAAAATAAAAAAATGTAAAAATTATGGCGTTTCATATTGTTGCAGGGATTTACTAAATTCTGAAATCAACAGCTTGTTATTCTTGTTAGGCACATGACACAATGAACAAGTAGTCCATTCAGCGCCGCTGATGTCTTGATTAACTGTCAAAGTGGGTAATTTCTACTTGAATTCGATGTGCAGTGTTGCCAACCATGTGAAATATTATATGGAAACATTTGACAGATGGTCGAGACAATGATGCAATAATAAGGTGATGTATCAAAACAAAAACATTTGTTTTTGTCTCGACCATCTGTCAAATTTTTCCTTATAATATTTCAAAAAGTTTGCAGCATTGCACATCGAATTCAAGTACAAATTACGCACTTTGACAGTTAATCAAGACATCAGCTGCTCTAAATGGACTACCTATTCATTGCGCCATGGTCGAGACAAAAACATAGATTTTTATTTTGATACATCACCTTATTATTGCATCATGGTTAGGCATTTATTTGGAATTTTAATTAATTTTAAAGCATACTTTAAGGAGAAACAAAAAGTTTTTTGGTGTGCAAAATCAGAGTTGTATTTGGAATTATCTCGATTTAAAGTACATTTACACACTGGATTTACTAAATCCTAAAATACACAATCAGCTGATGTTTGTTGGTATATACATTAAATCATTTGCGCAAAAAAAATATTGGTTTGAAAATTCCATTTCCCTAATATGTTTCCATTGAAATACTAAATTAGCTTGTCTCAAAATAAATTCCATAGAATATTGATTTTCTTCTTGGGAGGGGTTTAAGCTAATTTTAAACCAAACATAAAGGACAATTGTTCCAAGAAAACAGCAGCAACAACAACACGAAAAATCTCGTTCAAAAAGAAGGAGGACGAAAAGAACGGAATACGACAATACGACCTTTATACGTTGCAATAATGTATGCATATGCAGGAAGGGAAAAAACTGCAGTTCCTCAGAAAAACAAACAATTCAGCAACGATTAACACGTATTCCCGCATTTCTTCCTCCCTCCCTCAACGACGACGACAACGAGCTTCTCAGCGAGCAACTGCCAAGAAAATCAATAATTAATGCAAAATCAAATGGGAAAACAAACAACAAATTAACATTGAATTTAGTGTAATTTCCTTACAATGCTGCTGTCAAATCAGCTGTCCTCGAAGACTAACATCCTTATCCTTAACGACAACGTTGGCGACAGAAGGTGCACGTGTGTACATTGTGATGTTGGTGATGCTGCTGCAGCAACAGCCATAGCCATCAATATATTAAGCAGCCAATAACATCCACAAATAAAGCCATCATCGTCACTTGACAAGTGCCAATGATGAACGTCATCATGACATATTCTTCGTATTTTATAGTACCAATAGTGTCATATGTAGTAGTCGAAGCAAGAGCAGTGTAAATCTTACCTCTCTCACCACTGTACCTTACTCCTCGGTACAGCTATTGGCCAATGTCATTAAGTCACTTGAGCTTGTCCGCACTTGTAGTCATAGTCATTGAAGAACTGGAGAAAATATGTTAAGTGACTGCAGAGATATACTGACTACTTCAAAAGGAAAATGTGCCAAAAAATACAAAGAAACTGTTAAAGTAAAGATTTTGAAATTTAAAACAAAGAAAACATAACTTTTTAATGATGTGTGACATTGGAAATAATTTGAAAGCTTATTAAAGTTAATCTTCACTCTCAACATTAACGGAAGGTCATGACAGTTTTTAAGGAAGTGGAAATGTTTGGCGAATCCAGGAAGTTTCTTTGTCATATTCGAATGTCCACCGTTAATAATGAACCTTGAAATTCGTTTATTATAGTAACCCAGTGGATCTAAATTGCCAATTTCGTTGAATATATGTCAAATACGTCCTCATAAAGTATGTTAACCCCGTAACTAGTTCTAATGTAATTTTTCTGTACGCCCCGTCGGATTATAGGTAACGTTGTAAAACGGCATGTACATTATAGTACGTTTACATTTAACCGGATTTCGTTAACCCAGTGGGTTTCAATTGTCAATTCCTTTGCATATATGTCAAATAAATCCTCATAAAGTAGGTTAACCCGGTAAAAAGTTCTAATGTATATGCCGTTTTAGAAGTTTTTACCAGGTTAATCTACACTTGGTCTGTTCCCGTACTTCTGATTGGCTGTTATGTTGATTTTGAAGTATTGCCATCTAATTTTGGCATATTTACTAGATTTGCGTTCCCGAACTTTTCAAATTATTTTGTACTCTGAGAGCAATTTTGAAATGTTTCCCTTTTACTAGGTTTACTATTAAAAAAGTACTGGAACAGACCAATAATTACAGAAGGTAGTCTCATTTGAGAAATTAATAATTGGAACCCTTTATAATTTGGAATTCATCTATCAATTTCAAATAGTTTGAAAAATAAATACCATAACATTTTATGCATTTCGATTGGCATATTAAAAAAAAAAAAACTAAAAATTTATATTTTCTTAAGATTTCACGATGGACAATTCTATTCATAATTGCATATTCCGAACTTACGATCAAGTCGATTTTGAAAAGTCGACTTTGCGATTTCCTCAAAGATCAAAAGTCGACTTCGACTTTTCAATACAAAAAGTCGATTAGTCGATTTACTTATCCCTAATACAGATTGTTCTTAGGCTATATCTGCAGATGATACAACTTATATTCTGGAATCATATGTCTGCATGAGACTACCTTGTGTAATTATGCTATGTTCAGAATATTTTAACGGCCAAGGTGTATTAAATAAGGTGTAAGTGACAATCATATGGTTTCAAAGTTTTTTCTTCTTTGTTTGTGAATCTAATTGTCAAATACATTTTTAAAATATTTTTTTTAACTTTATAAACAAATGCGAAGATGAATAGTTTTTCGAACAAAGATTTTATTAACAAAGGGATCATTTCTTAGGTTCCCAAAGAATCAAATTTAAAGCCAAAAAAAGGCTTACAAAAGGATATATATTTTGTTCATGGGCTATAGCATGAATTTGGAATATTTAGCTCAAGCCTAACCACCGACAAAATTTCTGCAAAAAAAAAAAAAGATTTGTTGCGTAGGCGAAAAATTTAAATTGCAGCGAATGTTTGCCACCTACTTCTATTTCTTCAGGTTTAGAAAGCAATATGTAGAAGTAATTTTGATTGTATAAGAACCCACACCATCACCTTGTCCGGCGCTTGTATTCTGGTGGCCAACCGAAGGTGCACATTTTCACCTGACCTCTTTGGCAAGTGAACACGATCATTTTGTTTGTTTACAAACTGCTGAACAATGAACATTTTCTCATCGGAGAAAACCAAATTCGGCAGTTCACCACTTTCGGCCAAGCGAAGCAACCCCTTAGCTCTTTTGAGTCTATTTTCTTTCTGTTGCGGTGTAAGTTCTTGCCCTTTTTGGAATTTCTATGGCTTTACCCCGAGCTCATTTTTCACTATTTGCCGAATGGAATATTTCGATATGTTCAGCTCACGAGCCATTTTTCGGACACTGCGACTCAGGTTTTGATAAAGTCGCTTCTTTACTTTTCGAAGCATTTCTGGTGATGTTGTGATTTTCTTCCGATCACTTCCTTGACGTCGGGCTACGCTACCAGTATCACGGTAACGATCGATGGTACGACACACAAAAGATTTATTCTCATTTAAATGCTGGAGTGATCTAACGATTGGCACTTGTGGTTTTCCAGCCAAATATAAAGAAATCAATCAAATTAAATTCCATCACGAATAACTTTTTTTCTGGAAAATTTTCACCAAAATGTTTTTGTACACTCGTAACCAATAAAATGACCTGTCACTGGAATAATTTTAACAGCTATCGGTACGATAGGAATCAGGTTTCGGTCCCATATGGCACCTTAACTTCACGATCACTCACTCTGCTATCTATTTAGGCCTCGGCGGCCCTTCACGGTTGAAACACTTTTCTATAAAGGCCTACGACGGCTCTTTATTTCGACTCTGCTAAAATGACTTTTAGTTAAGGGCCTACACCCGTTCTTTATTTAGGTTCGATTATAATCACTTTTGAATGAAAACTACAATATTTCGGTTCGATTAAAATCACTTTTTTCGTATAAAGGCCCTCGACAGTCTTGTAATTTTACTGGCTTAATAATTTATAATAATAGTATAATAGTATATATAATAATAATATAATAATATAATAAAATCACTTTCTTCATCTACTGTCTTGTTCGGATGGTGATTTCACTACGTAGCTTCGGAAATTTCATGATATGTTGGCTGTTTTGTACTGACTGGTTATGAGTCCGGCTTGACGCATATTTTAAAGCTTGTTTGGTTCTTTTTCTCTATCCGTGGTAAGAAACTCAATAGAACCTAATCATCTACTACGAAAACTTACAATTATCATAATGTTTGTTGTACACGGCATGTCCACATTGTGTAGAGAACATGGTTTTCAGCTGGAAAATTTAAACGTAATACATCGAATTTGCGCGAAAATATTAAAGCTATTGGCACAATCATGAGTAAACATCTCCTACCGGTATGTATCGCTGCAAGCCAACGATCAAAAATGGATCTAAGTTTCAGGACACAGGGGAAATGCAATCTCAATTCAACCTTGCAAGATAGGCGGGAATTCAATCACAATTTTCGAGTGTGAACACAAAGTAATGCAAACATCTTAGAATCCCGGAGGAGAGAAGAAGCCGTCCAGATTGTAGAGTTAATGAATATGGAGGTCACAACAAGAAAGAAGCAGTTATCTGGGACACAACGACGATACCTGGTCAAGTATGGCATAATTGTGGAAGGTAGTCTCTTTTGAGGAATTGATAATGGCTCTCAAAATTTAACAATGGCTCTCAAAATTTAACAACTTATAAGTATAAGTTTTAGTGGTAGGGAACTTCAAAATATTTATACATATAAATAATTTAGCAATTTTAGCCACTGAACACATGACATGGGTATGCGAATTTTCATTTTAATTTTGAAGTATGGCTGCTGTCAAAAGTAAATTTATGAAAAAATTGGAAACATATGACTGCATGAGACTACCTTGTATAATTATGCCATACTGTTCAGGCTCATGATGCAATAATAAGGTGATGTATCAAAACAAAAACCTTTGTTTTTGTCTCGACCATCTGTCGAATTTTTCCATGTAATATTTCACATGGTTGGCAACATTGCACATCGAATTCAAGTAGAAATTATGCACTTTGACAGTTAATCGAGACATCAGCTGCGCTAAATGGACTACCTATTTATTGTGCCATGGTCAGGCTAAACGGGAGGAAAAAGCGTAAACGGCAAACTGTTGATAAGAAGAATAAGTATGACAGTACGACGAAGAGGAATAATTCTGCGAAAAAGCGAACGAACGTCAAACCCGCAAAAAATGAAAAGAAGCTTCCCGTCTGTTGATATAAGAGAGGGCAAAGTCAACACGAAATTACAGGAGACTGTCATGAGAATCTATCGACCGAGGGCGGCGAAGCTTGCTCTAATATCGCTATAGATCTTCTATGCAGGCATCGACGAGAATAGTGCGTTCGAGAAACTTGCAAAATTGCAACGCTAGATTTCATGAAAAGGATATTGTTCACGTAGCGAATATAAAGAATGACTTGCTGGGGGTCTCTTGTATAAAAGAGAGAAAATTTAGTTAAACAGGGATCTACACAGTCCTCTTAGGATAATACGGCATTTACATTAGAACTTTTTACCGGGTTAACCTACTTTATGAGGATTTATTTGACATATATTCAAAGGAATTGAAAACTTAAACCCACTGGGTTAACCAAATCCGGTTAAATGTAAACGAACTTTAAGCAAAATTTAACTGTCAAAGTGGGTAATTTTTCTTGAATTCCATGTGGAGTGTTGCCAATCATTTTAAATAATATAAGGAAAAATTTGACAGATAATCGAGACAAAAACAAATATTTTTGTTTTGATACATCACCTTATTATTGCATCATGATCTAGATGATAGAGTTGTTCTATCTAGTCCAGTTAGCTGATCGCTCTTCTTAGTTCAGCTCTTTTGATTGAACTAGTTCGGTCTTTGAGTTCAGAAGTTCAGTCGTTCGCAATTAATCTCTTTTATTCAGCTGTCGTTTTACATCGGTCGTTCTTTCATTAGTTCATCGAATCGTTCAGTTGATAGTCGTGTTCTTGGAAGATTATAATGTGTGCAAAAAACAAATTTACATTTTTTTGTTTTATTGGAATATCATACACTTTTAAGGACCTATATGGCGAGGAAAAGTTTCAGAAGAGTTTATTAACCTATAAGGTGTGGATTTTTTAAAGAAATGTTTCAGAATAATTGATAAACCTATAAGACGTGTATTAAAAAATGTTTCAAAAGAATTTGGGGAACTATAAGACGTGGATTTTTAAAGAAAAATTTCGGAATACTTTAAAAATTACTTGCCTTTGTTCACAAAGGTAATGAAAAATATAACAGCCTTCATGGTTTGTCAAAATAAATGATAGGCAACATATGTTTTATTAATGTTTACTAAATGAAAGCGCTGTTAATATTACATGCAAAATAAAGCTCGATCGGCGTCGCTTCCATTTAGACCAAATCGAACTAGGTCAGTAAAACGCTCACATTCGAACTCAAACGAACGATTATTCCTGTTCGTTCTTTTAATGAACTAAATAGAACGACTGTAAGACCTAGTTCAATCGGTCTTTTAAGTGAATCGTTCATTTGAACTAGTTCGTTCGTGAACTGTACAACTCTACTAGATGAACGATTGTATCAAAATGAGCTATGTTAACGAGAGCATGAAAAAACCGGACCTAGTATCGACCGTTTGATTTGTTTAAACCAAAATCTTAGCAATGAGTAATAAAATCTTAATTCGATTGCATACAATTTTCTAGAAGTCTCTAAATTATTTGATTTTAATAGAATGGTTTCCCTTAATTTCTAAGCTAATATTTAAAAGCAACGAAAGTCAAATCTCACTTTATTTCCCAAAAAAAAAAATCCCACAGGCCACAACTGTCTGGCACATAAAAATCACAAAAATACGACTTACTTGAAAGATTTTCCCCTAGGGGAAAAATAAGGCAACACTTTGCCATAGTCTTTGTAAACCTGCGCAGCTTTATTGTCATTTGTCTTTGAAAAGAGATTTGAAAAAAAATATCAAAAGCAGAATCAGAAGCACTTAACATTAACCTTAACATGTTTTAGTTTTTAGAGGTTTCTTTATTTTATTTTTTTGATTCTGTGGCGAGGGGAGACAATTGTGGTTATATGTCTGCTGGTCTAAGGAAATTATGGCTTAATGTGAAAAACACAATATTTTATAGTATTTTCTTATTTCGCAAAACCCTTTTCTCTTCCCCACCTACCCACATTTTATCATCAGAACCTCATTATCGTACTCATCATACCATCAAGTTGGTAATGATGACAAGAAGAAGAAGAAGAAGAAGGCGGAGGATGATGATGATTTGGGTGTCCTATCACTTGGGAAAAGACAAAAATCCTTTTCTTTAGTACGCTCACTCACACACACACAAACACACACATACAGACAGATTGCAATTCATATAACTGCATTAGTAGTAGTCGTTATCGCAGGCTCTTGTTTTGTGTATTTTGTTGATTTTTTTTTGCTTTTTTGCATCTGCCATTCGTCGTGATTTTGCCTCATTTTCATCAAAGGTTTCAAATTCAAAATATAGCTCAACAACTGCCAGTTTGTAGCGGAAATTCAACGTTGATAGTTGGTTAAATTTAAAAATAACGGAAACTTATTTTGGATGCTGAAAATAAAACAGAAGGCATTAAATGAAAAAAAAAAATTGAGAAAAAATATAAAAACCTTTAAAAATATACACCAAAAAATTAAATTGACAAATCTACAAAAAATAAAATAAAAAATATAAAAAAAAAATATATTTAAATTGTGAAATTAACAAATTTAAAATTTTGTCTGTGTTAATAAATTAAATAATAGAAATTATGTAATTATGTGAAAAATATACAAAGAAATTAAACAGAAAGTGTTACCAATTAGCTGCCACATCAAACACAATTGGCCCTCTTGAAGAATAGTTTAATTTAGTTGTAAATTATTTTTAATTAACGGATTAAAAAATTATACCAAAAAGTAAGTTTAATGAACATTGTTGTTATATTTTTTAAACATATATGATTTTTTTGAAATAAAGTTTCATATTTTGAATATGTTTTTTTTAATTAGTCTTGATTTAGATTAGGCGAGTTTACTTGCGGCAAGTCTTTGTTTGTAGGAGAGAGGGGCAAGCCTAATATAAATCAGGACTTATAATTGAAATTTTTTTTTAAATATGAAAATGTCGGTTTGGAATTATTTTTAAAATATAATAAAAATTTTACGGTTATTCCGAAGCCTAAAACACAACATTTTCTTGGAATATGTTAATCCTTACAAAAAAGTCGTGTCGAAATCGAAATAAAATAGTGGGTAGTTGTCCATGAATTCGGAAAGTTTTGTTGGAAAAAAAAGAAACGGAAGGAACATTCGATTTCCTTTATGAATTCTAAAAGAATGTTCGTCCGTCTGTCTGTCTATGTTAAATTCTAAACAAAGCAATGGTCGCATTTTTGATTCGAATTGGATGAAATTAGGCACAATTCATTTATTTGGCCCAAGGACGAACCCTATTGAGATTGGGAAAAATCGATTCAGATTTAGATATAGCTCCCATATATATTTTCGGGCGACTTAAGGTAAATGGTGCACCAAAGACCCTAAATATCTCTCGATTTGCACGAAATTTGGCACAGCGTACTGAATTCTGTCTAGAATGATTTGTGTTTGATGGGAGCTACTTACCATATATATTTCCTTCCGATTTTTGGTAAATAGTACACCAAAGTCCCTATATATCCTTCGATTTGCACGAAATTTGGCATATCGTACTGAATTGAGTCAAGAATGATGAATGGTGAGTTTCGGGAAAATCGGTTCAGATTTCGATATAGCTCCCATATATATTTTCGTCCGATTTAAGGTAAATGGTACACCAAAGTCCCTATATATCCTTCGATTTGCACGAAATTTGGCTTAGCGTACTGAATTGAGTCTAGAATGTTGTGTGGTATGTTTCGGAAAAATCGTTTCAGATTTCTATATAGCTCCCACATATACATATTCGTCCGATTTTCCATAAATGGTGCACCAAACTCCTAATGCTTGGCAGATTAACACGAAATTTTGCACAACGTATCAAATTGAGACATTAATTACGTTATTGCGTTTTGTTGAAATTGGTGCAGATGCAGCCATAGCTTCCATATGTATTTCGAACGGGTGTCTGATTGAAATTTAATTTTTTACACCGAATAGCGTGTATCAATTTTGCTATAAATCGTTTTCCATAATTTGGTACCATGGTCTAAATCTGCCCGAATGAAATTAATGGCTCGATTACGGATGGTAACCGTAGTTTAGTGGCGTTGTCAGTTGCCAAATTTGCATTATGGATGGCAACTGTTGTCAACTTCAGTTGCTTCAAATATAATTTTTCGGCAACGATTTATTTCTGGTTGCTGTTTATAATAACTGAACTTTGTAGGCTTCCCCTAATGGCTAATATTACCACAGAAGAAAAATTTGAGGTCCTTATTGCCCGGATGGAAGCTCACCCAAATGTAGCACGCGGCGTGCGGACTTTTCGTCAAACCAAAGCCACTATTGATGATGTGTGGAAGGCCATTTCAGAAGACCTTAACTGCTATGGCCCACCAACGCGCATTCCAAATGAATGGCAGAAAGTGGCGAACATCTTCTTTTGGGTCCATGATATGTACGTGTGTATCATCAATACATCCGACAACACCCTGGAACTTTGTTTTCGAATAAAAAAATTGTATTCTTCCCTTTTCCTCCTCCGTTAATTTGGATACAATCCAAATTTTACACAGTTTTTCCTCTATTAGCCGGATAACTTCGGCGAAAACCACCGACATTGTCGGTTGAGCCATGCCAAGGTTGAAGTCATTGCTATGGGACTTTTGAAAACTTCCCTCCACAAACAACATCAGAGCTGCGCATATTGTTTAGAGAGGAGCTAATATGAACAGTTGATTGAACATCTACTATAGCATCTACTCACAGAACCGATGGTAGTTGTAATAGATTTACAACTACCATTTTTGATTTAATTCGAATCTACACTAATTCAAGAATGTCCCTACAAAATTTCAAGTGAAAATCTCAAGAACTCTTGGCGATATAGCCGATTTATTGTGTCAGCATCAAGTGACGGCTGAAGGGCTTCTCAAACTTTAAACGCATTTTTCTCTCTTGCGAATGGCGGGCACGATAACTCAAAAACTAATAATCCAATCGGTTCCAAATTTTGACACGTCTCTCTGAGAGTGTATAGCTCTCGTATGAACTAGGATAAAGCCAATCGGTGAAGAACTTTCTTATTTTTTAACTTAGTTTGTGGTAAAAACAATTTCAAAGTTCCGCCATTTTGTTAATTGTTGTGCGAAGTCAATAATTATAGTTCATACGAGAGTCAGACATGCACTCTTTCTAACACCGATGGAATTCTCGGATTCCGATGTTCCAGTGGGGAGTTATCATGCCCGCCATCAAAAATAAGGACTTCTCTTTAATTACAAAACCGAAAAATACTGTATTATTATTGAACACACATTTTCGTAGTTTACAGCCATACCTAAAATTCAACTAGCTCATTCGACGTTTTTCACCACGTACGAATACGTCGAGTGTACAAAATTTTAAGTTGAACAATTTTAACAGAACTTTGACAGAACGTATTTTTTGTTCAAAATAAAAACAAAACATTCAGAAAATATGAAATTTCGAGTGTGAACATAAAATATTTGGATAATTTAATAAATTTTCAATTTTGTTTAGCGGGTGGTATTCTTCGCTTGAAGATATGAATTTTTCTTGCATCGCAAAATTTCTTTAATGATAAAAAATTGGTATCTAGGGAGGATTGTGAAAATCGACTACTAGAGTTTTTTTTTTGCAAAAGAGAGACATTATGAAGTTACTTTTAAAATGGCAACAAATCATACAACAAACCCGTATTAACCATTGTACATATTTGGCCCATATCGGACATTCCGAAGCCAGTTAAATAATGTCCTATAGTTCATATAAAAATAATGGTTTTCTTTTTCTCCAACCTAATATTTTTACCAAATCAAGATCAAGTCCAAATATTCTGAAAATAACGTTGCATTTTTTTCATGTGCATACCAAACAAATGTTTAATTTTAAAACCATTAATGTATCTAAACTATTCACATTAAAAAAACCAGTAAGGAAAGAAGTAAAGTCGGACGGGGCCGACTATATGATACCCTTCACCACTTTGGGTATATTCAACAGATGAATCCTAACAGACGTCTCATTTTTAAAGGACCAGTAAAATGAAATTGGATCCATAAACATGTCATTCTGCAACCGATACTAAATTTTTCATTTGGTCAGATATAGAAGCTATATCTAAATCGAAACCGATTTTCAGGAAACTTAACACACATCATTCTAGACCCAATTCATTACGCTGTGCCAAATTTCATGCAAATCGAAAGATATATGGGGACTTTGGTGGCCCATTTACATTAAATCGGACCAATATATATATGGGAGCTATATCTAAATCTGAACCGATTTTCACGAAACTTTGCCACATAATTCTAGACTTAATTCAGTACGCTATGCCAAAATTCGTGCAAATCGAAAGATATATAGGCTTTTTGGTACACCAATTACCTTAAATCGGATGAAAATATATATGGGAGCTATATCTAAATCTGAACCGATTGTCACGAAACTTTGCACACATCATTCTAGACTTAATTCAGTACGCTATACCAAAAGATTTCCAGGGACTTTAGTGGACTATTTACCTAAAATCGGGCGAAGCTATATATGGGAGCTATATCTAAATCTGAACCGATTTTAACCAAACTTGGCATACATCATTCTAGACCTTATTCATTACGCTGTGCCAAATTTCGTACAAATCGAAAGATATATAGGGGCTTTGGTACACAATTTACCTTAAATCGGACGAAGATATATATGGGAGCTATATCTAAATCTGAACCGATTTTCACGAAACTTGGCATACATCATTCTAGACCTTATTCATTACGCTCTGCCAATTTTCGTGCAAATCGAAAGATAGATAGGGACTTTGGTACACAATTTACCTTAAATCGGACGAAAATATATATGGGAGCTATATCTAAATCTGAACCGATTTTTCCCAATTTCAATAGGGTTTGTCCTTGGGCCAAACAAATGAGCTGTGCCAAATTTCATCCAATTCGGATCATAAATGCGACCTGTACTTTGTTTACAATTTAACATCTACAGACGGACAGACGGACGGACGGACATGCTTAAATCGACTCAGAAAGTGATTCTATGCATATTCTGAAAAGGAACCATGGGTCTATCTCGATTATTTTTGCCTGTTACAAACATAATACCTTGTACGGCAGTGTGGTGAAGGGTATAAACATGGGTGGAGTTATTCGTTCTAAAATTTTTAGCAATATTTTTCAAAGGCATATTTTATTTTTATAAAAAATATATGTTTCGGAAGGGCCTGGCATAATTAATTATATTTTCTAAAGCTGAACATTGCTCTCAAGATTTAAATATGATATTTAGCAATTTTTGCCACTGAATACATGATATGCGTACTTGTCGAAGGAAGATATTTTCGATTGAATTGCTGATTGCTGAATACTGTTAAAGGCAAATTTATGAAAAAATTGGACATATGACAGCATGAGACTACCTTTGGTTTTAATCAAGGTGTATATAATAAGGTGTAAGTGACAATCATATGGTTTCAAACTTTTTTCTTTATTGTTTGTAAAGCAAATTGTCAAAAACATTTTCAATATTACATTTCGATTTCAAAAATGGGCTTTAAATTTGTGTGTGTGTGTTTTTTTTAATAATAAAAATTCAAGAAAACTACATTCATCGAGGCGGACGGAAAGGAAACCTAGGCTCAGTTATAACCCCGTTCTCCGATTGGTCCACATATTTGATGTTATGTGTGGAAATCTGTGCGGAAATCCCAGCTACTCATAAAATCGAGGAGATTATGTTAGCCTATAGTGGAATCGGCCCCTTGGTGCTTGTAACAATTCTCGGCGGAGGTTAAATACGCCTATGGAAAGATTTTATACGGACAACACAATTTCCATGATTTAGTCTTTGGCCGGGGATTTATGTCCCTCAATTCTCTTTAAGAAGGCAAAATTTGAAGCCACTCCATAGAAAACAAAGATTGTAATCCACAATATAAACAACATCACAAGGAGACATGGGCTACATGTGGGAGGCTTAAAATTAATCGCGACTAGGTCTTCAACTTTATTTTTCACTGACCTAAAACCGCCAATAACCGCTAAGAATACACCAATTCATTAAGTATTCCTCAAAGAATAGTTCTTGACAAAAATAAATTAATAATTGTTTTTGTTTATTTTTATCAAAAACTGATTGTCAGTATGACAATTTAATTTCTATAACAACAATGTTGTTTTTGTAAAATTTTTGTTGTTGTATCTGATGCATACACCTTGGTTACAATATATCTTTGCCATTGTCTGGATTTTTGGTTTAAGGGAACCCCACCCATTCTCGATTTTAATTTTTCAAGATTTTCAATGGGCTGGTAAATCAATACCAATGCTTGTTAAGGTTTGTAACTTTGCTCATATATATTTGAAGATTTAAAAGAGAAGAAAAATAATTTACAAAAGATTTTTGTTATTGTTTTGTTGTTTTTTTTTTTTTGTAATTAAAGAAAAGTCCTTATTTTTGATGGCGGGCATGATAACTCCTCACTGGAACATCGGAATCCGAAAATTCCAACGGTATTAGAAAGAGTACATGTCTGCCTCTCGTATGAACTAGGATTATTAACTTAGCTATAAAATTAACAAAATTGTGGATCTTTGAAAAAATATTTTTGGAAAATCGTCGATTTTTTACCAAAAACCAGGTTAAAAAATAAGGAAGATCTTCACCGATTGGCTTTATCCTAGTTCATACGATACGATATACACTCACAGAGAAACGTGTAAAAATTTGAAATCGATTGGTTTATTAGTTTTTGAGTTATCGTGCCCGCCATTCGCAAAAAAATGTTTAGAGAAAAATGCGTTTAAAGTTTGAGAAGCCCTTTAGCCGTCACTTGATGCTGACACAATAAATTGGCTATATCTTCATGAGTTCTTGAGATTTTAACTTGAAATTTTGCAGGGACATTCTTGAATTAGTGTAGATTCGAATTAAATCAAATTTGACCCCGAGAATGGGGGGTCCCCTTAAATGGACTCGATCATTTGAAATACCCATGATATTAGCAGTTTTAAGCACTTTGGCTACAATTTCTGTTGTTGTTGCTGTTTTGTGGTTCATATTCTATGCTTGTACCACCACGTTCAAATTTAGCAACCCATTTTTTACCGTTGCATATAAAGGAGCACTTTCATCTAACACATTCAGCATATCATTATGAATTTGTTAACAGCACGCATTTCTAATTTTTCCATTGTAAAAAATGAGTGCACCATTTACATAAAATTGGACGAAACTATATATGGGAGCTATATCTAAATCTTAACCGAATTCAACAAAACTTTGCATACATTAATATTGACCTATTTCAGTGCGCTGTGCAATATTTTGTATGAATCGGAAATATATTGGGAGTTTGCTGCAACATTATCGGACAAAAGTATATATGGGAGCTATATCTAAATCTGAACCGATTTCCACAAAACTTCACAGACATTAAACTGAACGTAACAGTACGTTTACATTTAACCGGATTTCGTTAACCCAGTGGGTTTCAATTGTCATTTCCTTTGCATATATGTCAAATAAATCCTCATAAAGTAGGTTAACCCGGTAAAAAGTTCTAATGTACAAGGAGTTTAATTCAGAATGTTGTGCAAAATTTTGTCTCAATTCTATATATGACAGCTATTTCTAAATCTGAACCGATTTCAACAAAACTTTGCATACATTAATATTGACCTATTTCTGTGCCCTGTGCAAAATTCTGTCTCAATCAGATAATCCTTGGGAGTTTAATGCGCCATTCACCTAAAATCGGACAAAAAAAAAAACAAATATATATATATATATATATGTATATATATATATGAGCGCTATACTAAATTTGAAAAAAATAAATAGACAATATCTTGTTGTTGTTTTCTGTAGTTATCACGATCACTGGAACATATGTGGTTTTGATATGAACTAGGATTATTGATTTCGCTCGAAAATTAGCAAAATGACGGACCCAGGAAGATGGTTTTTTGAGAAAATTGCCTTTTTTCAACTAAAAAACCAATCTGTAAAAAAGGAAGGAAGATCTTCACCGATTGGCTTTATCCTAGTTCATATGTAGGTTCAGAATAATCAATAAATCGGCTATATCTTCAAAACTTGTTGATATTTCAATTTGAAATTTTAATGATACATTCTTTAGAAGTTTATGGTTCATATAAAATAAAAATAAAAAATTGATTTATTGAAACCAAGAAAGGGGGGGAGCGTCCCCTTAAAATAATTCTGAATGTTATGGATACTTTTACTAAAAAGCTTTTTTGAGTCTGATTTTTTAATAACTTTGATTTTGTATTTAAAATTTAACCTAATTTACTAACATTGTCAAAAAAACATAAGTAGTTCTTCATTATATTATACCCTATCTTTGGCCACAAGAACTAACACAAAAGAAAAGAAAAAAAAACATAAATAGTTCTTGTTCTACTTTGCTACGATGACAATGAACCATAACACCGGGCGATCCTTACAAAAGAACAGTCGCAAGAACAGGATATTCTAAGAGGAGGATTGTTTTTTTTTTCTTCTCTCAACTAAAGTGGTTTTAATTGTAAATTAAGCCGCTATTGTGTTCGGTGGTTGGTTACAAACGAGGCAAAAAAGAAACATACAAAATGAAAACAACCAGAAGAAAAGACAAAAAGACGAAGAGGAAAAAACGGGCCACAAGTACTAGACTGAAGGTAGTGCCAATTGTCTGTCTGTCTGTGAGTCTGCCTGTCACAGTATCATTATTAGCATCATCATCGTCATCATTAGCATGGTCTGAATGTTTTACAACCAAATATTCACGTAGTAGGAAACATGTGTAACATCGTATAGTATTTACGAGTATCAGCGTATGAGTGGGTGGTTACTATTCTTGTTAAGATTTTTATTTTTTTGAAATGTAACATTTTTTTGAAACCGTTAGTGTATTAACGAATGATGATGACGGCGGGCCGTCAAGGTGATTACAATTGACAATGATTTCTTTTCCATTCTCTCTCGATTTGTAGTCGCACACGTACTTATAATTTTTGTTGTTGTTGTTGTTGTTGATTTTTCTGTGACCAAAGATAAGTGTTTTCCTGTTTACGTATCTATGTGGGCATGTGTATTGATGCTTTTTGTCTATATATTTTTTATTTTATTTATTTAATATTTAATGAAATTCAATGTTAAAGACAAGGTGACAATGGATTTGTTGACTTTTATTATTATGAGATGTGAAAAGAAATGGAATAGAATGTAAATAAATAATCGAATGATGAATGATGTGACATTACATTTTTGAAGGATGATATTGAAATGTTTTTAAGGTCGTCGTACATGGCTGCGTATGAGTGCTATTTAATATTAACCTCGAATATTATTCATTCGCCTTGTGGTAACATGTAGGGAAAGGACAAATACATAATTAAATAAAATGGAAATTATACTTATATTTCCACTACAGATACAATGAAAACGAAACGACATATCTCGACTAGCTGAGTCGATCTAGACATGTGTGTCCGTCCATCCGTCTGTCCATTATAATTTGTAAACACAATACCGGCCACAGTTATGGACCAATATTCACGAAATTTTGCTTGTAGGATGGGTTCTGGCCAGTGTTGCCAATTTAGCACTTTTAGTGCTAGATGTAGCACTTTTTGAACTCGTTTAGCACCAAAAACATTGATCTAGCACCTAGCACCTTTATTAGCATTTCTTATTTCTTAGGAATTTTTTACAATTTTGGTTTCAATCCAAAAAATCTCTTTTTTCGAGTTCATATTGATGCATTAAATTTTCCCTATGTTTCACGCGGTGCAATGCTATCCAGCATGTGTCGTGCATTCCAAATTTCTTAAAAAAGGATCGGGTACTTCATGTGGTGACTATGATATTGTCTGCTAGTGGATTGTTTATTTGGGAAAATGAAAAAAACCAAATTAAGCTGTCCATTGTATGAGAGCAATGTAAAGTTCCAACAACATGTATTATGTTGGAACTTTCTGAAAACAAATTTTTTTATTCAGCGGGAATCCCGAATATCAAGTTATAACCACTTTAGATTACCGAAAAGGCGAGCGTGCCTCATTATGTTGTGATTGTGCCAGAATAAGGACCAAAATAGAAAAATTTTAAATTAAAGTCGCTGTTGGGAAAGAGAATATAAACCCTTAAAAGTACGCAAATGGGACGGAAATTGATAATTGTCTTCATGTTATTGTTATTTATCTAAACCAAATTTGGAAATTATTACGTCCCCAAAAAGGTCGAATAATGGGGGGGGGTACCGCTCTCTGGGGGCTACCACTAAATATAGACCCATATTTATAATTGTTGATAAGGAGATTTTTTACTGAACGAAATTTAAATATTGAAATTAAAGCCAATGCAATTGTGAGGGCTAGGGATACGTAGTGGAGCGCAAAAGTCTACTTTTAGACTTTTCGATTTTTGCCTCTTGGCAAAAAGTCGACTTTAAGATTTTTCGATTTTTGCCTTTGACTAAAAAGTCGACTTTTCGATCTTTCGATTTTGTCAAAAATGTTCAAAATAGATTTTCGACTTTTACCAACTAAAGCAAAATCGACTAGAAATTTAATTTTTATAAGCATTGTTGTCAACAGATGAAATAAAGTTCTGGAATGTGTAAATTTTGGGCAACTTCGGTTTTTTGATAATAAACCAAGTATTTATGAAGAAAATCGAAAGTCGATCTTGTAAAGTCGACTTTGCGATTTTTTCAAAGATCAAAAGTCGACTTCGACTTTTCAATACAAAAAGTCGATTAATCGATTAGTCGATTTACTTATCCCTAGTGAGGGCTACCCTTAAAAGTGGACCAATATTGATAAGTTTTAGTAAGAAGACTATATATCCAGAGAGAACCCAAAATACAAAAATGTACCTAAAAGCTTAAAAAACATATATTGGGGTATCATTATATGATGTACCCTATATGGACCGATATATTCCATTTCCAATACCAAATCTCATAGGAGTACACCTAAGTCTGTTTTTACACGGTCTTTTTGTACATAACACTGTTTGAAAATTGAATATTTTTAATTTTTTTAGACAATTTATTCCATTTAGCACGATTTTAAAATTTTATGTACTTAAATTTTTTTTTGTCAAATTTAATTTTTGCGAAGTTTGTTCATATCACAAAAAAGTATTTATGAAAGAAAAAAGTCTGAAACCATCGATAGTATCGATTGTTTGCGAACACTAGCTTAAAGATTTAAGTGAATTCCCCTTTAGCGCGTACAAACAATTTTTACTGGTCAATGCAAATGTGTATAGCACTAAATTAGGGAAATTCACTTTATGTATAAGATCAATGTCTTTTTTACACGGCTTCTTCTGGAACCAATCTACAGTGTAAAAACAGACTTAGGTGTAGTAGCAATGTATGTGCAAAATTCCAAGGCTCTATCATCAATATTTCGACCTCAATCGGACGGACATGGCTAAATCGACAACGAATAGCCGTTAAGAATAAATGGGGTTTCTGATGACGATTTCATTACTAAATATTAACAATTTTGTTCTATACAATTTTAGCACTTTTTTCTGGCACTTTTTAAAAATTTTTAGCACTTTCTAGCATTTTTTCAACAAAATCTAGCATTTTTCCTCAACATTGTTTTGGCAACACTGGTTCTGGCCAATGAAGACCCCTATTGTTTTTGGTAAAAATTGGTTAATATTTAGGGGATGAAATGGACAAAAAACTTTATTTTTTGTCTTTATACTTTTATTTTATATTTTGTCTGATTTTCTGCTCTCTCCAGAAGCTGCAATTATGGTCCAAACATTGTGAAATTTTACATGGAGAAGGGGATCGGGTCAACGAAAAAGCATGTTTGTTTTGATAAAGATCGGTCAATATTTAGCGAGTCAAATGGACCCTGACTTTTGTGTGAAAAATTGCAAAATTTGTATTCTATATCGTATATATTTGCCCCTAAATGTCCTAGACCCGAGAAGTTGATAGTACGTTCAAGAGGAGTGGTTGACCTTTAAATTTATACCAATTATATGGTCGTATGTCCTCAGATGTGGGAGTTACACTTAAATATTTACAGGTGCTTACGTATTCAGACATTATTTAGTAACCCATTACCACACTAGATGGTGGAAATATAGCGCTGATCGCTTTGAAATTTTCCATGAGATTCTAATTATGGTCAAGGACAACGCCTATAATTTTCGATGATGATCAGATAATAATTTGGGGATGAAGTGGACCGAAAACTTAACTTTTTGTGTTT
Source organism: Musca vetustissima (assembly GCF_032173495.1). Classification (NCBI taxonomy): domain Eukaryota; kingdom Metazoa; phylum Arthropoda; class Insecta; order Diptera; family Muscidae; genus Musca; species Musca vetustissima. The sequence continues at coordinate 5,887 of NW_026884878.1, read as the reverse complement.
TTTAGTCGATCTATAGTCCGCAATTGAAAGCCCAACATCACAACATAACCTACGGTAAAGAGAATCTGGACAAGTACAGCCCTCGTCTACTGAATATTAGTAATATTTGTTGATCTTTAGTAGGGTGTCAAGAGGTTGCAAATATCGCAAAGTTAGATTTTCATGGAAGTTGTCCGACCATACTGCTCCGCTCACTGGTTTTTATATAATTTTTACTGAAACATGTTATGTATATTGCATACGATATACATCGGTTTAATAAAGGGTATTGTTTATTACTTAGCTGGCTTATGACAGAACGGTTGTCCAATAAGCCGATAACTAAATTTCCAAGATCGTTGCTCATCTCATCCAATTTGAAAGACAATTTTCCGAGATGTTGTCTTCTACTTGATCTTTCCATCGGATTCGTGGCCTTCCCCTTCTGCGTGAACCAACACTTGGCTCGCTTTTATATGCCTTTTGAGCTGGGGCATCTTCATCCATTCTCACAAGATTGCCTAGCCAACGTAGTCGCTGCAGCTCGATCCGTCTGACTATATCGATGTCCGAGAATAGATGGCATAGCTCATGGTTCATTCGTCCGGAGAATTTTTCTCTCCAACACTCCAAGAGCGGCCACATCTGCTTGCGCAAGTACCCATGCTTAAGATCCATACAACAGCACGGGTAATAACAGCGTCTTGTAGAGTGTGAGTTTGGTCTGGCGAGAAGTGACCTTGCTTTTAAGTTGCTTACTCAGACCATAGTAGCATCTGTTGGCCAACACTATTCTCCTCCGGATGTCAAAGCTGGTGTTATTAGTTTTGTTTATGGCGGTACCGAGGCCTACTGGACGTCTTGCGACGTAACATGTAACATGTGTTGTTTGGTGTACAGTGTGCCATTTCTGTTCACATTTGCATCTCGTACGACCTTTTGCAGCAGGATGTTAAACAGATCACACGACAAACTGTCACCTTGTCTGAATCCTCGTTGGGTATTAAAGGGCTCCGAGAGGTCCTTTCCGACTTTAACTGCTGACCTTGTGCTACTTATAGTATCCTGCATAACCGTATTAATTTTGCAGGAATGTCAAACGCAGACATGACTTTAAACACCTCTGAACTTATAGGGCTGTCGAATGCGGCTATATAGTCGACGAATACGTGGTATATGTCGATATGTTTTTCGTAGGTCTTTTCCAGGATTTGGCGCAGAGTGAAAATCTGGTCAATGGTGGATTTGCCAGGTCTGAAGCCGCATTGTATGGTCCAATGATGTCATTGACCATTGGCTTCAGTCGTTCACACAGCACACTGGATAACACTTTATATGCGAAGGAAGGCAAGGAGACTTATTCCTCTATAGTTGGCACATATCGTCTTGTCTCTTTTTTTTGGGCTCGGACACAGGATGCTGAGGTTCCAATCATTGAGCATGCATTCCTCTAGCCAAATTGTACTAATCAGCTGGTGCATGCTCCTGACCAGCATCTTACCACCGGTCTTGAATAGTTCGGCTGGCAATCCTTCAGCCGATTAATTGCTACCCTGACCTCATCTTGCCTTGGTGGTATACACTCGTCATGCCTTCATCTCGTATTGGTTCTGGGGTATCTTTTTCACCGCTACTATTTGATACCAGAAGCTTTTCAAAATGCTCCTTCGAGATCCTCAACACGCTGTCTGTATCTGTCACCAGGTTTCCTTCTTCATATCTACAGGACGATGTGACTGTATCAAAGCCTTTGGTTTGGTGTTTTACTCGTTGATAAAATTTCCCGGACTTCATTTTGGCTCCTGTACATCTCGATTTGCTCACGCTCGCGTTTTTCTTCTTGTTTTTTTCTGAAAATACCTTTCTCCTCACTCCTTTTCTCCCGATAATTCTCCATCGCATTAAGTGTTGCTACTGTCTGCAGGGTTGCCCTATACGCTGCGTTTTTAATATCAGTAGCATCACGAAACTCCTGATCGTACCATGGATTTCCTGATGGTGGTCTTTGGTACCCTAGTGTTGCTTTTGCTACAGTTTGTAGAGAATGGGCAATTCTCTGTCATTGTGCTTGTATATTATTATCGGGACCAGGGGTGCTTTCGTCAAGCAGTTGGGTAAGTTGAGCGGAGTAGGCATCGGTTACCTGTTGTGTTTGCAGCTTTTCGACGTCGAGTTTCCGTGGTACATTAGATCGCACCTTTGCTGCTACATTAAGACGGGTGCGAAGCTTGGCTGCCAAAAGGTAATGGTCCCAATCGATGTTCGCTCCTCGTATCGATCGAACGTCTAAAACACTGGATGAATGCCTTCCGTCTATCACAACATGATCGATTTGATTTCTCGTTGTTCGATCGGGAGAAATCCAAGTGGCCTTGTGTATATCGAGATGCTTGAATCTGGTGCTGCTAACTACCATGTTTTTTGCTGCCGCGAAGTCAATCAACCTCATGCCGTTGTCTGATGTTTCTTCATCGAGGCTGAATTTTCCGACGGTGGGGCCAAAAATATTTACCCTTCCGATTTTTGCATTAAAATCTTCTAGCAGAATTTTAATGTCATGACCAGCGCAACGGTCATATGCTGTTTCTAGGCGCTCGTAAAATATGTCTTTGGTCTGTTCATCTTTATTTTCAGTCGGAGCATGGGCGTAAATGAGACTGATGTAGAAGAATTTCGCTTTTATACGGATCATAGCAATTCGCTTTATCTGGAGACGAGGTTTTTTATTATCCTGCTAACCATAAATCCGCAGCCAAATTCGCGTCTCGTTTCATGGCATCTATAATACAGGGCGTATTCATCTGATATACTTACGCCAGTCCCTTTCCACCGCATTTCCTGTAAGGCAATAATATCGGCTTTGTACTTCTTGAGTATATCCGCCAAAGCGAACACTGTGCGTGTTCTGTACATCGTGCGCACATTCCAAGTGCAGATTCTCAGATCGTGGTCCTTTATACGTTTGCGGGTGTCGTCAACATTAGGTGTGTTTGGTTTTATTTTTCTTTGCTTTTTCATAATAGCGTCGGTTTTCCGAGTGTGAGCAACTAACCCGACGCCTCAACCATTTTTGTTATTGTTCTTATGGGTGAACTCGCATCACATATTAGCTCACTATTTCATCGGGTGATGAAAATAGCTACCCTAGGTGGCACCACGGGGAGGTCAGTATGGTGAAGGGTATAAAAATACATCAATATAACGATGATATAAACATTCCCTAAATAAATTTTTTTATGTTCTTTTACAGCAATGGGTGCCCAATCTGTTCTTTTTGTATTACTTTCAATAAGTCTGGAACATTTTGTTAGAGGAGAATTTCAGTAAGTATTTACTTGTGTTAAAAAAAAAATTATTATTATAACAAAACATATTTTCTTTCTAATTTCAGACATAGTTTAGCGATCACAGATATTTTACCCGAAGACATAAAACGTTACGATAAAATGCGACCGCCCAAAAAGGAGGGTCAACCGTGTATAGTATATTTTCATGTTACCGTTATGGGTTTAGATTCTATCGATGAGAATTCGATGACCTATGTGGCGGATATATTTTTTGCACAAACATGGAAAGATCATCGCTTAAGGCTACCAGAGAATATGACAACTGAATACCGTCTGCTCGAAGTGGATTGGTTGAAAAATGTTTGGCGCCCCGATTCGTTCTTTAAAAATGCCAAATCGGTGACATTTCAAACAATGACGATACCCAATCATTATATGTGGCTTTATAAGGATAAGACGATACTTTATATGGTAAAACTGACACTGAAGCTGTCGTGTATTATGAATTTCGCGATTTATCCACACGATACGCAGGAGTGTAAACTGCAAATGGAAAGTTGTAAGTGTTTTAAAATTTTACCGATTTTTTTTTCTGATAATGATGATGATGTTTTGTTTTTTTTTCCAGTATCCCATACCACTGATGACATGATTTTTCAATGGGATCCCACAACACCGCTGGTGGTGGATGAAAACATTGAACTGCCTCAGGTGGCATTGATACGCAATGAAACAGCCGATTGTACCCAAGTCTATTCGACGGGTAATTTTACATGCCTCGAAGTAGTTTTCACTTTGAAGAGACGTCTAGTTTACTATGTTTTCAATACCTATATACCGACATGTATGATTGTCATTATGTCATGGGTATCATTTTGGATTAAACCGGAGGCGGCTCCGGCCCGTGTTACACTGGGTGTAACATCGCTGCTAACCCTATCTACTCAGCATGCGAAGTCTCAATCTTCGCTGCCGCCTGTCTCCTATTTGAAAGCGGTCGATGCTTTTATGTCCGTTTGTACGGTGTTCGTGTTTATGGCCCTAATGGAATATTGTCTCATCAATATCGTGCTGAGTGATACTCCAATACCCAAACCTATAGCATATCCTCCAAAACCTAAACCGGAGGAAGAGAAAAAAGAACCAGAAAAGAAAACGGCACCAGAACCACCACCCAAGCCACCACTTACCGATGAGAAAATTGAGAAAATATTCGATGAAATGACTAGAAATAAGAGGGTAAGTCAAGGGATTGTAGCAACAAGCTGTTTCAAGGTCCGTAAAATTGAAAAAAGAAATCTAAACTATATTTACAGGTTCCCCATACACATACACGACGTGTTATGCGACCTCCACTTGATGCTGACGGCCCATGGATTCCCCGACAGGAGTCGCGTATAATTCTAACACCCGGAATTGCTCCACCACCGCCACCAAAACCACCATCGCCTGAACCACCCAAACCGAAATTGACACCCCAACAGCAACGTCTCAAACGAGCAATCTACATTGATCGAACATCACGCGTTTTGTTTCCCGCGTTATTTGCCAGTCTAAATGCCATCTATTGGATAGTATTTTACGAATATCTTTAAGCAACATTTCAAATATTGTTATGGTGTATTCAATACTACTACTACTATTATTACTACGGCTAGCACAAAATTGTTATCACGCAAATTCAACATTTTTTTATTATTTGAAAGAAGGTGATATTGGAGATTATGTTTTAAATCCTAATTTGGAGAGGTTATCAAAGGGATTTTTTACCATAAACTACGGGAATAAACAATGTACATGACCTCTTAATAAGATCACATAGAAAGCAAAAAACAACAGTTTTTTCTTAAATATAATGTCAAAAATATTGATGTCACAATAATCCATTCTAACGACCAACTTGAGAAACAGCTGATCTTCCGGGGCAAACCTTACCCGACCATCTGTCATATTTTATCTATTAATATTCCTCATGGTTGGCAATATTGCACATCGAATTCAGAGTCTAAACGCAACCAGAGAGTCACGAGTCAGCGTCATACATTTTCGCCGGCGTGAAAACCAAACGAAAGAGTTAGCGTTAGCGGCACAAAATGTCAATTATTTGTTTTCATTTTCTGACAGAAAATTTTAGGTTGTGCAAACCAAAATCAATTTATTATTTAATAAACAATAATGTCAAAGAACTTGATAAAATTATTGAAAAAATTATTTTTCTTCCATTTTATTATTAATTCGTTAAAAAAACGTCCACAATCTTTGAAAATATTTGTTTTTTTCAACAGCACTGTCATATGTTTTGATATAAATTCTCATTGAAATTTGGCAGCACTGTTGATTTTTACCTAAAATATGGCAACTCAATTGAGAGCAAGAGAGCAAATTTGAGTATGACGCTGAACAAAAATGAATAAAATCTATTCTAGCGTAAAGCCGCTATAAATATTGTCGCGATTTCCATAATTGCCAATATAAACACACGGCAAACGACTGTCGCTACTCTAGATTTATCATACAAATCTCGATTTTCTCGACATCCATGATGCAATAATAAGGTTATGTATCACAACAAAAACCTTTGTTTTTGTCTCGATTATCTTTCAATTTTTTCCTTATAATAT